>NW_007257615.1:668290-727773 GCF_000164805.1 Carlito syrichta | reverse complement strand
CAAAAAAAAAAAAAGGAAAAGGAAAAAAAGAAAGGGGTCTCATGCAGTACACACACACACACACACACACACACACACACACGCAAGTATAGAGAAATATCTGATTATATGAAAAAGGCGTAGCAGACAGCAAATTGGAAGCCAAACAATAAGGGGAGGAAGGATTTAAGCTAAGTTCCCGGATTGCAGATGCTGACACGGAGGGCTGTGCGCATCGCAGGACCAAGCCCTATAAACAGGTGACAGGAGCAGTGCAGGGCAAAGGCAGACCCTGAATCACAATGCATTGTGCACAAGAGGCATCAAACGACCCCTCAGGGGTTCTGGAGCTAGCCCTGCCCCTCAGAGGTGTCACCATAGAGGCAAGAAAGCCAGACACTTGTACCCACGGCACTGGCCAGGCATTGGTGTGGCTGGCTACGATGAGACCCCTGCAGCCTTGGGGGCGGCAGCTTCCTTCATGGAGGGCAGCTTCTGGAGAGGAATACAGCCGCGGGTGTCAGCAGTCAGCACTCCTGGGTGTTGGGGGAGTACCAGCCTTGGTCCTGAAGGGGGTGGTGGTCTGACTGGGGCACCTCAGCATCCACTATGAGGGTCACACCCTGGTGCAGGGATTGGGATGGTTTCTGGCTAAGATCATCCAGCAAGTGAGAGCAGGGCATTGCTCGGCAGACACAACCTCCTTTTGCTTTGCAAGATCAGCAGGGCAGGAATAAGCAATCTATTGGCAAGTATTTATTTAATACCGCGGGGGTGCCAAAGAGTCTCACATTTGCATAGTCGGACACGTGTAAGAGTCCCAAGAGGGTTGGAGGAAATTTATCATGAAAATCATTTCATGATCAGCCAATCTCCTACTTCTCACAAAAGTCATTGTAGGCTAGAAGGACTGGTGGGTTCTCCAACGTACAGGTCTTCACAGTGATGGTGTGGGTAAATAAAAGCTTGGCATGCTGCCAGGTGGCCCACAGGTCCAGAAGTAAGGGCGCTGGGTCATTTGCTAAGGGAATCAAGTGTGCAAAGTTAGAGGGCCTCTTGCCTCCAGAGCTGGCTGCCCTCACCATGGCAGGAAGAGAGGCCCGTCTCCTCCCTTAAATACCTTCTCCCTCCCTCTGGATGTCCGTGCCCCCTCTGCTCCCTGTCTCTCTAAAGTGCACAGAGCCTCTGGGGTGCCAGTGAGAAGGCAGGGGCCCCGTTCCCTGCAATTCCTTATGCTGAGAAATTCTGCTTCTTGGCTTTTTGGTGTCTTTATGTGGCAGTGTGTTACGTACAATGGAAGGAAACAGGGGAAATCATAATCTGGGTGACACGTCATAAATCCAGAGACAGGGATGCTGGAAATGGCAGAATTAAGGACTTGGGAAAGCTCACGAGGTCAACTGTAAGGAGGGCACCATTGTGAAACACGCATGGACTGTCTTCTTCAGCCTGGCATGCAGGGTGACCCAGCCCTTGGAGTTCCGCCACCAGGGTCCCAATTTCCCAGGTGTGGAGTGCTTCATGTTGACATTTCCAGACATCTGCTGACACTGGTCCCCATTCTACAGCAGCCCGTTTCCCCTCTTCTCCACACGAAAGGCGAGGTTGTTGAGAGTCCCATCCCTGTGGGGTCTGGAGTTTCACCAGGTGTTTGTTTTCAGAGAAGTGGGATTCCTGGGTGTGGAGTAGAATGGCCAACTTTCTTTCCAGCTGGTTCTCTTTTGGGAGACTGGGTTTGGGGGATTGGGAGTTTAAGGGAGACAAAATATATTGTAAAAGGTGGAAGGATCTGAAGTTTTCTTCTCTTCCTAAGAGTATGACATGATATCTGTAAGGCTTTTAGGACTTACAATAGTGGAAAGATTTTTTTTTTTTTGATTTGGAGTCTCACTCTGTTGCCCAGGTTGGAGTGCAGTGGCACAATCATGGCCACTGTAGCCTCTACCTGCTGGGCTCAGGTGATCCTTCCAAGTAGCTGGAACTACAGCCACATGCTACCATGCCTGGCTTATTTTTTGATTTATTGTAGAGACGAAGTTTCACCAAGTTGTCCAGGCATCAACCCCTGATCTCAAGCAATCCTCTCGCCTCAGCCTCCCAAAGTGCTGGGACTACAGGCTTGAGCCACTGTGCCCGGCTGTGGAAAGTTTTCAGAAATATCTTTCTGATATTATGGGCTTTATCCAGAACAATGACTCACATTCATGCCCCAATAACACTAAACATACAGTCCCACCATGATAAGACAAAGGCCCTGGTGTGGAAGAGCCTTTGTCTTTCCTAGTAAGAAATCTCAACAAACTTGGGATTAAAAAAAAAAAAAACGCTCTCTCTTTTTTAAAAACACAAAGAGTAAGAAATCTCAACAAACTTGGGATTAAAAAAAAAAAAACTCTCTCTCTTTTTTAAAAACACAAAGAGTAGCTATTCTAAAGCTATGTGTTCTGGTGAAATATTAAAGCCGACTCCCAGATGTGGAGCGAAGACAAGAGTGTCAGTGCCATACATCACGGTGAAGGTTCTAGCCACTACAATGAGACACGAAAAAGAACTGCACACCAGTTAGGAATAGAGGGAATGCTATCTAGAAAGCACAAGTTCAAGTACCCAGGAACAAATGTAACAAGAAATGGGTATGGCCTAGATGAAGAAAATTGCAGTGAGTCCCCTGCATACAAACCTTCAAGTGGCGAGCTTTCAAGGATGGGAACTTGCGTTTGCATGTCCAATCATGCAAGTTACTTCACGTGTCTGGCATACAATCTCAACTGTGTGTAGCCTCTACCAATGATTGTGCTTTTGTATCTATTTTGTATGTGTTATTTCTGTGAAAAGTATTATAAACCTATTACAGCACAGTATTGTGCAGCCGATTGCGTTAGTGGGGTGTCTAGGCTAACTGTGGAACTTATGAACATGCTGTCAGAACAGAACTTATTCATCTGCAGGACTTACCATATCATATCTTATTAAAGGACACGCCAGAGGTCCTGAATAAGTGAGGCACATCGTGTCCTTTAATGGGAAGACTCAACGTTGAAAGGGTGTCATTTCTCCCCAGATTAACCTGCTAATCTAGTGAAATTCCAGTCCAAATAAGGAGCAGCTCTGGTGACAGAAGGAAAAGGGTTTGGCTTATCAAAGCAGCACCTGGGCCCCTGGGGGTGTTGGGGGTGGTGGCAGAACCCAGCTCCAGTTCCACCGGAGATGACAATGCTTGTCAGTGGTTGGGGTTGGAGACTGCTGGCCTGCCAGGGGCGATGGAAGGCAGGCAGGGGCAGCGGAGGGTGCTGTCACAGAGCGGAGGCCAGGACCTCCTGTGCTGGTGAAGAGAGGAGCTCAGGGAGGAAAAGGAAAGGTCGCCCTCTGGATAGCAAGACAGAGCCTTTTCTCTGAAACCTTTAAAAATGTGGCGCCTTATCTGGTTCCCAAAGCTGATGGCATAGATGGCATCGTCGAGTGTTGTCGTCTTCACGAGGAGAGCCAACCTCCTAACTTTCCCGTTTCCTCCAGAAACTACCCCCTGCCTTTAGAGACAACAATCCTTGAGTACATGTCTCTGAGAATATGCTCGTGAGTCCTGCTTTTGGAAACACTGATCGAGGCTAAATAAGTTTTAAATGATAAAAATCTCCAAATGCAGAAAGTCCAAGGTCCATGGGATATTCCAAGCGTATTGATGGAATCAGTTACTGTATTTATGTGTCCGCTTACAATTGTTTTTGAAATGTCCAGGAGAGCGGAGTAGATGCCAGGAAATTGGAAAAAGGCAGCCACGGTGCAAATCTTCAAAAGACCGAAGCTGAGCAGTCCTTTCAAATTACTCTCCCTCACTGTCAGGTTGGAAGACTTGGGAATAATTGTATAAAGCTGAAATGGAAAAAAAGAGGCACATGCACCACTTTAACAAAGCAATTTGAACTTGAATATGTGTCTGTAACAAAGGGCTGGAGCATGGTCCACAGATGGCCACTGAGCTCTGCTCAAGCGTATGGCCTGCCGGGACCCCACGCAAGTCCATTTATCAAATTCTCGAAGCTTGAAAGAGCATTTGTGATGACTTCCCTTCAGCCCAGCCTTGAGCACAGGAAAAAGATCGAGGCAGCGGGGCGGAGGTGGGAGACCAGCCTATAGCTACATCCAGAAGCAGCCACGCCAGACAGTTTGGTGAGGCTCGGTATCATTTTGTGTGATCAGGAGAGAGAAATGCCACAAGTCTCCGCAGTCTAGAAAAAGCTCCGACAGACTGCGGGTTCGGGAGGTCCCTGAAACCCCAGTGAGGATCTAAAAAGTGATGCCAACGGGAAGTAAGGAATGAAGGCTGCATCAAGGCAAAGATTCCACCTGAGTCGTCAGGGAAACGGGTTCATGTCTCCAGGGCCGAGAGTAATCCAGAAAACCACAGTGACGTCTGTGATGTCATGGAGCTGTGTCATTACGTTAGATATGTAATCAGCGTGTCTGCCTTGAGCCGCCTGTGCAGTACATGCCTTGATGTTCTGTCATGTGGGGGCAAAGGGGGGTCATGTTGTTTGGGGCTCACAGACGGACGACTCTTCCCCTCCGCCGTGCCCGACACTCCCTCCTGGCAACCAGATTCAGACCTGCAGGTGTGTTTCGCCTTAGACTTGAGCCCAGTCCTGTGGGTGAGAAACCTTAGAAGCCAGGGTCCTCTCTCGTCCCTTGTCCTGCCGTGAGAGCATGGTAGTTTCCGGAATCTGCCAGGAATGTTTGCAAGTGTCCAGGGACTTGTCTCCCTCCTCTTCTCCTCCTGACCACCAGAACGCAATTCAGAAAAGCCGAACCTTTTTCTCTTAAATAATCTTTCAGAAAACACACTCCCGACTGGGTGTGCCATTCATGTGTGTACCGAGGACTTTATGAAGTGGCAAGAGCCGAACCCATCTGGCCAGGCTCTCCTGGCCGCCGGCCGGTTCCTCGAATCCCTGAGGGGAGAGGGCTGGTTCTTTTCAATAAACGTCCCTGCCCTCAGCCTTCTACGCCAGGCGCCCCGGCCCTGCCCAGTGCCTGGGACCTTCCACCTTGGCTTTGGCTCCTCTGAGCCTGGGTCCAGGCTTCCATTCCAGGCTGACCTTGGCTGAGCGCCTGATTGATCATTCTTCTTGTGAAAGCAGAAAGTCTCAGGCACAGAGCTCTGTTCTTGGCTTCTCCGCAGAACGTTTTCGTATTCGAGGCACACACAGTCCCCGGTGGACACTGGGCAGAGGCAAGAGCATTCACTCAACCCAAGACTGTGTCTACCAAACCCCTGGCCTTGGCCACCTGCTGAGTGTCCATGCCGAGAGGCACTGGGGCTGGGCTGCTCTCAGGTCTACCCCGGCTGGTGCAGGACTCGGGGCGTGGAGGACTCCCTCTGACTGTCTTGGATCACACCTAACCTCCCATCCTGGAGGACGAAACCCTCACGGCGAATTCTTCACCAGCACGGAGCTGTGGGCACTCTGTCGAGGATGGTTGTGAAGATCCAAGGAATCTCTATTTAAAAACCCAGGATTTGGATGTCCGGACAGTATTCGCTGATGACTAATTGACTCACCCAAATCTGATAACATTGATAAGAAAATGCAACGTAGGGAACGAATCAAAGAAATAGTCAAGCTGGGAATGTTTACATCCCTGGTTTCTTTCCTGGTGTTCACCTTATGGAAAAATCCTCCCCACATCCAGAGGCGAGTGGGTTTTGCCTTACTGTCAGAGAGAGGCCGGTGGGGCCTTAGAAAAAAACTGCAGCCATTGGCATCAGGCAGACCTTCAATGAAGAGAGTACTGCAGATGTTTAGCTGTGCGTCCCTTTGAGCCTCAGTTTCCTCCGTGCTAAAAGAGGGACCACTGTTCCTACCGTGTGAGGGAGCTGGGATTTCAGGGAGACAACGTTTGATAGTCCTCATCCTATCTCCTGCTACCAGCACTCTCCTTGGTCCTGGCAGAGATTTCCAGACGCTTCTTTGATGACTTCCCAACAAGTAGAATGAATCACACGCTCTAGGCATCCCTTTTCTGTTTCCAGGCTAACCTACTTGGCTCCCCAGGTTTTCTTTCTAATCTAATGAACCCTTTGTTCAGGTTTCCATGAGACACATTATACATTTACAAGCTCAAGGTCCCAGGCCAAGTTCATGAAGAATCTGGAGACTTCCTGGAGATCTTTCTTGGATACATCCACCCTTCTTTGATGCCTTGGCTTTCCTCATCATTCTTGCCAGGGATGGCAAATAGATGTGGTTCCTGCTGCCAACACACCCTGCTTGCTGTGTCCACAGCAGACATGACTAATTGATCACGGCATGTTTTCCCTTGAACATGTCTCCAGGCAACCGTTCTCATTTGACCAGAGTGGCTCATGAGGGGAAAAACCCGTTAACTATCTCTGTGTCATTCCACTTGCTGCCTCTCCTGGACATGCAGATGTGTTAGTAGGAGCCTAGTAATCATCTGTGCTTCTCTTATCTGCTCCATTAGACTGAATACACATCTGTAATAGTTCAAGGATTCTACTGCTCATCAATTGTGGGACTTCGTCTTAAAATACAAAGACACGGTCAATTGTTCTTGCCTTCAAGCCATAACCAGTGTTTGCCATTGAAGTTTATGTTATAAAACTATGAGGCTGGACGTGGTGGCTCAAGTCTGTCATTCCAGCACTTTGGAAGGCCGAGGCGAGAGAATTGCCAGAGTCCAGGGGTTCAAGACCAGCCTGGGCAACTTAGTGAGACTTCGTCTCTAAAATATACCAAAAAATTAGCCAGGCATGGTAGCGTGTGCCTGTAGTTCCAGCTACGTGAAAGGCTGAGGTGGAAGGATCGCTAGAGTCCAGCAGGTCGATGCTAAGGTGACCGTGAGCCTGCCACTGCACTCCAGCCTGGGCAACAGAGTGAGACTCTGACATAATAATAATAATAATAATAATAATAAAAACAGTTATGTTTTATGATGCTTTTTCCTTTTTTCTAGTCCATCCTAATAATTTCCCATAAGCTCCTTAAAAACATGATATTTAGTGACTGTGCAAATAATCAATCAACTTGATAACACCTCTTTTTATTTGGCAAGTTCTCTGTTGTTGGGCTCTAGACTGGTACTTACATCTGGCTGTAATAAATAACCCTGTGATAAACTTCTTTGTATCTAGATGAGTAATTGCATCTCTAGTTATTTGCCCAGGGTGGGTATCCAGAAATTGGAAAGACTTGCATCACATGGTAAAATAGCTTTAAGATTCCTTTTTTTGTTATTGAGTTGGAGTCTCACTCCATCACCCAAGCTGGAGTGCAGTGGCAGCTCACAGCCACCCCAGCATCGACTGTTGTGCTCTGGCAATCCTTCTGCCTCAGCCTTCCAAGTAGCTGGAACGACAGGCACGTGCTACCACGCCTGGCTAATTTTTTGATTTATAGTAGAGATGAGGTCTCGCCAAGTTGCCCAGGCTGGTCTCGAGCCCATAGACTCAGGCAATCCTCTCACCTTGGCCTCCCAAAGTGCTGGGATGACAGGCTTGAGTCACTGTGCCCAGCCTAGTTTTAAGGTTTTTCATACACGTTGCCATACTGCTTTCTGGAAACCTTGAGGTCATTTACATCGGCGGTGTGAAAGGATATTAGTCATCACTCGCCCGTGTGGCCCTCATCTCTATGCTAGATGCTACTCTAAGCACTTCACACACATTGACTCACTGAATCCTCACCATGACTCTTATTTTATAGCTGAGGAAACTAATGCATGGGGTGGGTAACTAACTTTGCCAAGGTCACACAACTGCCACGTGGAAAAGCCAGGACTTGGACCCATCCACTTACCCACTACTCTAAAATACTTTACCGTGACTTCAGCCACCTGGCATCCAATTGGATTTGTCTATGTAATCAGGATTTGGAGAAAATCACTTTCTGTGGGCATGACTTGAAAGCGGTGTTTTCTAGAGACAGGAGGGTGGCCCAGGTGACATCCCGACCCTTCAGTTCAGCAAAGCTATACAGTTAACTCTGTGTATTTGGTGCAGAGGAACCGGGAATTTGTCACAACCTGACATGCACGAGGGGACAAGAGTGTCATAATGAAAGGCAGCACAAGAAGAACATCAGTACTTCTCTGAGCAGGCCGACCTATTTTCCCTGCAAACCCATCAGTGGCCAGGGTGGGTGGTAGGGTGCAGGGGAAGCGGGGGTGGGACTGGTGTCAGTCCCGTGGCAGAAGCCTGTGTGCTCGGCAGTGAGTGGTCAGCAGCACAGGAGGGCAAGGACTGGTTATTTCCAAAGCCCACCCTGGGGCAGCTCTGAGGTCTTTTGTCCCTAATCAAGCAGGGATGAATTCAAAGCGGCCCATAATGTGTGGGCTTGGACCACAGCACTACTTTGAGTTACTGTAAACAATGGTTCTTGCTCTTTTTTCTTAAGTAAAAAATAACCGTATGCTAATTTCAGCTTTTAGAAGGGACCCTATCAGAATGGGTTTCTCCTTCCTCCTAATGTCTAGTGTTTAAAATAAGGAGTCACGGGGGCTTCTGACTGGCAAAGGGATTTTTTCCCCTATTTTTGTGCCTAAGTCAACTGGTTGGTTTCCTTAAGGGTTCTACTTTCATTCCTGGTTTTTCTCAATACAATGGGATGGCCTGTGTGGGATGAGGGTTGTAGGAGAAAGAATTTGTCAGATTTAGCGAATAAAATACTAGACATCAGTTAAACTTGAATTTTAGATAAAACACGAATAGTTTCTTAGTATGTCTCGTGTGGCATTTGGGAAATACGTATACCTACAATTTTATTCATTGTGGATCTGAAATTCGGATGTAACTGAGCGTTTTATGTTTTATTGGCACTACATTGAGGGAGGGAGGTGAGGTGACCTAGGAAGGAGTGTGAAAAAAGGAGGAGGGGAATTTTATTTTATTTTTAAAATTTTGCTCCTTTCAGGTTGAAAAAAACAAAGAGACACAAACAGTGCCTTATGAGAAATAAGCCCACCCGTCCAATTACCAAAGAGAGGAATGGACACCCAGAGCACAGCAAAGCGAGACTAATTTCGGTCTTGCAAGAGCGGGTGTCTGACGGACAGGCACACCCAAGGTGGTTACAAGCTTTTTGTACTCTCCCTCAAAAATACCCATACATAAACAGAGAGTCTAAAAAAAAAAAATTTAAGTAACAAACAAAAACAGAAAGAGAGAGAAGGAAAAAAGCTAAAACTAAAACAAAAAGCAAACCAGAAAAAAAAACTTGCTCTCTGGCAGTTTCTGTGAGTCCAGGCTTCTTTCTGGCCTCCGTCTAGGGAGCAGCTCTGATCACCAGTCCCTTGCTCTCAGCCCAGACTGGTAGGGTTGCTCTCCACCTGGGTCGGATGCCCCACGGACTTCTGTGGGAGGAGGACGGACCAGATCCGGACTCCCCCACTTGCTGCTACTGCTGTCAAGTCTCTCGCTCAGATCTGACGTGTCTGTGCCTGTCCAGTGGGGGAGGGGCATCTGTCTGTCCGAGTCTGATGAGACCACAGCCTCTGGGACCCAAGATGGAGGCTGGGTGGAGCTGGGCAGGGCAATGCACTTCTCTGCCCAGTCCAGACTGAGAAGAGGGCGCTCGGTGGCATCCCATCACTGGCACTGGAGCTTTATTCCGGATTTCCACGACCTGCCTTCTTGTGCCAGGTCTGGCGCTGCAGGTGATGGCGTGAGCTGGGTGCCGGTGCCGAGGGCCGGCTGGTCTCTGCTGCCTCCTCTCAAGAGAGCCCCGGGAACGGCAGACGATCCTGCACGCCCGGGCCTCCAATCTCAGGGCGGTGGGGGTTGCAGTCATCTCCGGAGGACAGCCCTGGGTGCATAAACCCAAGTCTCACCTTACACGGACTTTCACTCACCCAACGACACGCACCCACACATGCAGAGAGTCTTTACGGACACTCGCTTTTGTGGAGACGCTCACAGTCCCACCTGTTCCATCGCCATCTTGCCTGGAAGTCCCAAGATTTTTACCTCCTAGTGTACAAATCACTCCCTTGGTTCCGCATTGACTGAGTAACACAGAGGTTTCCTGGACGTCGCCTTAGCATCTTTCACCCAAATATGGCAAAGAACAGTCCTTGTAGGTACTTGTCAATATCTGATTGGAGGATATAAGTTTTTCTTTCTCAAGCTCCGATGGGACGTGCTTTGCTTTCTGGCATGTGCCCAGGACAAAGCCTGTGAAAATAAGCCCCCCAAGTGTTCTCAAAGAGGAGGAAGAACCAGGAAGTGTGAATAAAGGACTGGTGACCAGCTTCCATCTTAAGGAGTCAGAGCATTTCTAGGTTGCCTTATGTTTACAAACCAGTCAAGCAGCCTCTGTCCAGCAATCCTGAAAATAAATAATTCCCTCATTCCTCACATGCCTGCTGTCGGCATTCAGTGCTGTGCTCCTTTGGGTTCTGGAAGGGCCTGTCTCCTGGGGAGCATGCCGTGTGCTGGCCCGGTGGTCCTGGTGCCCAAGGAGGCATCTTCAAGGTTGCAAGGAGGCTCATTACACCTTCCCTGGCCTCAGGGAACTTCAAGCGAGTTAATATTCGCAGCATCTCAGCTCAAGTCCACCTGAAGGAGGTTTGGAAATGGCCTCAGGGCTCCTTCTCCCTGCAGGGAGGGTCCTGGGGTTTCCTGGTGGCAGCAGAACTTGCCTACAGACCTTTGAAGTCACTAAGTTGCAAAGTGTAAAGCCTGTGGTTTCACAGAGGGAGTTCTGACTCACCTGCTTTTCCTGGCAGGTCCACAGGTGAATGAAGAAGGCGTTGAGACCCAAGTCCTGTTTGGCCATATGTGCCGAGCTTTTTCTCTCTTAAAAAAAAAAAAAAAAATCTTTGGCTGGGTGCAGTGGCTCAAGCCTGTCATCCCAGCACTTTGGGAGGCTGAGGTGAGGGAGGCTGAGGTGACCTGAGCCCACAGGTTCAAGACCAGCCTGGGTAACTTGGCAAGACCTCATCTCTACAATAAATAAATAAAAATTAGCTGGGCGTGATAGCACGCGCCTATAGTTCTGGCTGCTTGGAAGGCTAAGACGGAAGGATCACCTGAGCCTAGCAGGTCAGACTCCAACACAAAAAAATTAAATAAAAAAGTTTATTTTCTCTTTATTTAATTAGAAATTAAAACACATTTATGATTGAAAAGAATGCATGTGCTCATCATAGGAAAATATTTAAATGCAGAAAAATATAAAGATAAAAAATATCAGCCCTGCGAAACACTTCCTATATTTCTCTCTAGTCTTTGCTTTGCACCCTGCCTCTCGGCATGTATTATCCTGCACACTCCTCTGTGCACTTTCCACAGGACTGACAGAATGACACCCGGCTGTTTGATCCCGACCTGACACACATGTAGATGGATTCTAGTGTTTCTGTCTTCAGATGATGGGCTGTTGATCATCTTTTATGGTCACAGGTGCGCACGTGATTCTTCACTTAGGAGAGAGTCCTCGGAGGGCAACTATGGCTGTACGAGGCTCCTTTTATAAGAAGCATGCCTCTCTTGAGTCTGTTTTCCCAGAGCTCCAAAGCAGCCATCATCTCTACCTGCCTGAGTCGCCAGAATCAGCAGAGTAGAGAACACAGGAGCCCACAGGTTTCTGGGCTTTCGTTATTCCCAAGAGCAAGCGCTGTTTCCAGTGTGCTTGGGCTCCAGGTTGGTGCCTTGGGGTCCTGGAATCCAGCGACCGTGATCCCATGCCTCCCTGGCACACATGTCCCTGAGCTTAAGCCGGGTAAAGGAGACATACTCCCCTCTGCCCCACCCCTGCTGCCTCCCAACCTTGGCCAGACAGTGAGTGGGGCGTTTATTCTCCCTCCTTACGTGATGTCCTTAACTGGACGATCAACTTGGGAGTCACGAGGGGTGACTCTGAGGGCTTTGGGTGAGAACGCCAGTGGGTCAATGATGGGGATCGGGAGGACGACCCTGCTGGCGGGAGGAGAGAAGCCGTCTCTTTCACCCATTTCCTTCTTGTTCCACGTACAGCCCCTAAGGAAGGAGAACCAGTACCAGGGAGACAATGGGACCGTGGAGAGGTGAAGGCCTGGAGTCGCCTGTAAGGTTGTTTGGGGGGAACCAGACTCCACTTTCTTTACCAGAGAGGGTGGGCCTTGGGAAGGAGGCGGCCAGGAGAGAGGTTGAGGCCTGGGCTCTGGGTACAGGAAGCTCTGCCCGAGGATAGGAGTGGGCTCTGGGCTGGTGTTAGGAGCTACCTTTCCAGAGTTTTCCCTCTCTTTCCTTCCTTCCTGTTCTCGGTGGGTCCTCATGGGTGGAAGTGGGAGGGGCAGGGCTCTGGCAGCTGCACGGTGTGCCCCAGAGAAGGGAGGCAAAAAAACAGGGAGGCCGGGTGTGGTGGCTCACACCTGTAATCCCAGCACTTTGGGAGGCTGAGGCAGGAGAACTGCCTGAGCCCAGGAGTTGGAGACCAGCCCAGGCAACATATCAAGACCTCAGCTCTACAAATAGTAAAAATATCAGCAGGGCATGGTGGTGCACATCTGTAGTCCTAGCTACTTGGAAGGCTGAGATGGAAGGATCACCTGAGCCCAGCAGGTTGAGGCTGCAGTGGGTCAGGATCGTGCCACTGCACTCCAGCCTGGGCAACAGAGCGAGACCCCCAACTCAAAAAAAAAAAAAAGGCAGGAGGAAGGGACAAACAGTGGACATCAGCCGAGTGGGGGGAGAGGAGACTCCTGTAAGCCTCAGTGGGGGAGAGGGACGGGTCCGTGGTCACTGTTGCCGTCATTACATGAAGGATGGGTGGGAGGCACTGCCTGCCTGCCTGCCTGCCTGCCTGCCTGGATCACTGGGGATTTCAGATCCTGCCTGAATCACATCTCCATGACAGGCGTGGCTGGGAATAGGTGCAGGATGGCAATGATGAAAATAGAGATGAAAGTGTCATCTGTGCCAGTCGAGGAGCCAGCCCCATAAATACAAGCCTTTGCCCATCACCCATCACGGCTCTGTGCAGTGGATGGGGCTGTGGTCACTCTGCAGGTGAGAAGGCCGAAGCTTGGCGACAGGGATTGGCTTGCCTAAAGCCACTGACTGCCAAGTGCAAAGTGAATTCCAGCCTGGACAGACCTCATGCAGCTTCTCTATGATATCAGGTTTAGCAGCTCCTTCCAAAGCCTGAGTGGACCCAGGCATGACAAGGGTTACAGAAGAGACAAAACACCACTTTTGTTTTTCTTTCTTTTCTTTTTGAGTCAGGGTCTCATTCTGTTGCCCAGGCTGGAAGGCAGTGGCACGATCACGGCTCACAGCAGCCTCAACTCGCTGGGCTCAAGCGAGCCTCCCACCTCAGCCTCCCAAGGAGCTGGGGCTAAAGGCACGTGCCACTACACCCAGCTAGATTTTCTCTATTTTTGGAGAGACGAGGTCTCTCTGTGTTGCCAAGGCTGGTCTCAAACTCCAAGGCTGAAGCGATCCTCCCGCCTCAGCCTCCCAAAGGACTGGGATGACAGGCATGAGCCACACCTGGCCCACCTTTGGTTTTCTTTTCTTTTCCTTTTTTATTTTATTTTTTGAGTTGGAGTCTTACTCCATCCCCCAGGCTGGAGTGCAGTGACACACTCATGGTCACCCCAGCATCGACCTGCTGGGCTCCGGTGATCCTTCCGCCTCAGCCTTCCAAGAAGCTGGAACTACAGGCGTGCACTACCACACCTGACTAATTTTTGATTTATTGTAGAGACGAGGTCTCACCAAGTTGCCCCGGCTGATCTCAAACCCGTGGGCTCAGGCAATTCACTCGCCTCGGCCTCCCAAAGCGCTAGGATGACAGGCTGAGTCACTGAGCCTAGCCCCACCTTTGGTCTTCAAAAGCTTGCAGGTCAGTGGTGTTTACAGAGGGCACCCCAAAGTTGGGGTCCCACCCAAGAGGCCAAGCAGGTTCTTGAAATCAGGAAAGAATTCCAGAGCATGCCACCAAAGTACAGTGAAAGTAAGTTCATTAAAAGAAGAGAGGCGAGGGAGGAATGCCACCCTGCGGGCAGAACAGCCCCTGGGATTTCGGATGGAAAACGAAGCAAGTTGATTGAAATGACGGAGAGAGCCGGGCTCAGTGGCTCAGCCTGTCATCCCGCGCCTTTGGGAGGCTGAGGTGAGTGGATTGCCTGAGCCCGCGGGTTCGAGACCCGCCTGGGCAGTGAGACCTCGTCTCCACAATAAATCAAAAAATCAGCCAGGCGTGGTGGCGCATGCCTGTAACTCCGGCTATGCGGAAGGCTGAGGCAGAAGGATCGCTGGAGCCCAGCAGGTCGAGGCGGCGGAGGCCGGGAGCGGCCACTGCACTCCAGTCTGGGCGACAGAGTGAGACTCCAACTCAGAAAAAAAAATAGAAATAACAGAGAGCAGGCTACTCCACAGGCGAGCAGTCAGGCTTTATTTGTGCCGTCATCTCTTGACTATAGGCTGAGCGGGAGGGTGAAGAATTCATGGATTCCTTGGGAAAGAGCTGGAGAGTCCCAAGAACCAGACTCCCCCTAGACTGTTACTGGAAATGGGAAGGGTTGGTGCTGTCGTGGCCTGGAGGGGTGTCACCCGGCATGCTAACTTGTCCCCATGAGCGTCTAGTGAGGGGCGTGGTCGGTGGCGGGCACGTGTGTTGCCACCTTGGTTCCAGCCACCTCTCACCGCTTCTTCGGCATTCCGGGATTCTCCGTGGGGGCTCAGAAGACCGGACTCTTCCTCTGTCTCGAGAGACTGTCTCAGCTCCTGGTCTTGAACAGTCAGCCTGGTTTATCCCTGGAAACTTGTCCTGCCACACTCGCGTCTCTGTGTTTCCAAAGCCCCCATGGCTGTGTCTGCTCTGCCCTGGGCCGGCCCGCCGGACATCCAAGCCCCTACTCAGGACTTGACAGCCCGAGCATGGGTTTCTCGCTATCTGGGGTCACGGCCTTCTCCATGGAGGCCTCGGCCCCTCGTGACCTGGCCTGTGGGTTCCTCAACTTTCCTGAGGGCAGGGTGGAGACCAAGGACAGGATCCAGGGAATGGCCATGCGGCCTTCCGGGTGCCGTGTGGTTTGGCTCTCCGTGGGTACAGAGCCTGTATGCCGCCCCTGGACCCCATGCTCCTGCAGGAGGCCGGGTTTCCTCCCTCCACTGGAGGCTGGACTTCCTCTCTCCATTAGAGGCTGGGCTTCCTTCCTCTGTTGGAGGCCGGACTCCCTTCCTCTACTGGAGGTCAGGCTTCCTACCCTGGAGGCTGGACTCCCTCCAGACTCCCAGTGAGCCCTGCTCTCCTGCCTCTTGCAGCACCAAGGTCAGGCAGACCGCCCTCTGCAGTTTTCCCAAAGAATTCCACACCCGCAACGCTGACGTCCAGTGGTGTCTCCCCGACCCAGCGCGGACTTCTCTCCTTTCCCAAGCTCCCCCCGTGGATTATTTTGCACGGGAGAGGAATGCTGTGCAGTCGCTTCTCATCTCCACGGGCTGCCTCCTCGCGGTCCCCACGGAGGGAGGCAGCTGCCTTCCCCAGGCCGCTGCAGCCTCCCAGCTGCCCTGGAATCTTCATGGCCGTGCTTTTGGCCTTTTGAGCCGCACTGCCTTACTGCCTGAGTCAGACTCCCTCGTCCTCTGGTTTCATCTACTCTGGGCCAGGTTGTCCAAGCCTACTTTTTTTCCCTGTTGTGACTTGAGACCGGATTTTGCTTATTGCTCAAGACTAGCCGGGCACAGTGGCTCACACCTGTTATCCCAGCACATTGGGAGGCCGAGGCAGGAGGATCGCGTGAGCCCAGGAGTTCCAGGCCAACCTGGGAAGCATAGCGAGACCTCGTCTCGACACAAAATAAAAATAAAAAAGTTTAGCCAGGTGTGGTGGCACGTGCCTGTAGTCCTAGCTGCTCGGGAGGCTGAGGTGGAAGGATCGCCCAAGCCCAGCCAGCAGTGAGCTGTGATCGCCATGAACGTGCCACTGCACTCCAACCTGGGCGACAGACTGAGACCCCGAGTCAGTGAAAGAATAGAATAGAAAAATAAAATGGCGCGGTATTTGCATGCAACCTACGGGCATCCTCCGGATACTTGAAATCATCTCTAGATTACTTATTATACGTAATACAGTGTGAATGCCACATAAGTAATTGTTAACTGTGTTGTTTTCTATTTGTATTAACTTTTATTGTTGTATTCTTTTTTTTTTTTTTTGAGCAAGCAGAGTTTATTGAGAGAACAGAGACGCTCCCACAGTGGGAGGGGACCCAAAGGGGTTGCCCTATTGTTGTTTTCTTATTTTTAAACTTTCCCCCAAGCATTTTCAATCAGCAGGTGTTTGAAGTCACAGGTGGGGAACCCGTGGATACAGGGGGCCCACTGAGCGTTGAACACTGTGGCTTTGACTTTCAGACGTGGCTGAGGGTGGCGGAGACACACGTGCAGCGGATCTCCCAGGGTGCTGGATCAGGAGGACATTTGGAGGGAGGAAACTGCCCAGGGGCCCCGAGCCAGAGACGAGTGTCTTATCATTGGTGATACATAGGCTCACATCTCTGCTACTGAGTGGGTGATATTTTAGAAGATCCAGGGATGAAGGGTGAACCCTCAGGGTACCCTTCCCAGGAAGGCGTCTGGGTCTCCCTGGACCGATGCTCTGCCTGGGAGGCTTCCAGGAGACAGTGTCGCAGCACTTTCTGTTTAGTAGAGAACTTTGGAGAAGACACATCGGGGGACCACACGCAACTCACAGGGCAGCTACAGGCCAAAAGATTCTTCTGCCTGTGGTGGGTTCACCGTTGGTGGCCAGTGTGGATTCCTTGCCACCAATTCTTCCCTGCTCGTGGTGAGACACTCAGGCTGAGCACAGACAGCCCCCCTGTGGTGCCACGAGGGTGGAGGTGGTGTGTGGCAGCTGCCTGTAGTGTCCCGTGGCACAGTGCCATGCGTGTCCTCTGCATCTGATCCCTGTCCCTCTCTGATCACTGTTCCATGGGGAGGTACCACGTGTGTTTTCTACATCTGCCCCCGCCTCTCTCTGATTACGGACCCACGTGTCTTCTGTGTCTGTCCAGTGACACATTTCCTCCTTGCTTGGGAGACACCAGCACTGTGTCCACAGCACCTGACTTCTCCCTGGGCTCTTACTGAGTCAGACGAGGCCTGCTGCTGCTGGAGTTCTCCCTAGAACTTTGGAACAAACATTCACCCACCAATCAAGAACTTATCCCAAACGCTGAGACCCATCTGCTCTCTCTCTCTACCTGGAGACGGTGTGTCATTGTCCGCTGCCCTGATTCTGTCCCGAGGGACTGCTGACAGTTTTTGGTCATGACTCGTGACTTCCTACGGTTGATGTCCATCTTCTCCATCTGATGAAGCACACTGTGTCTTCTTCTAGTTTTGAAGAAAACCCCTTTTTGCCAGGAGGTTTCCTGCATCGGAAGGTCAGAGATTCAATTTTTTAACTTTTTATTTTTCAACCAGAAGATTCAATCCTGGCTACATCTCTTACTTCAGCTTAGTTGTTTGTTTGTTTCCTCATTATAAAATCAAGAGTTTGGACCCAGCGATCCCCTCTACAGGATACCCTTTCCATTCTAAACGCCTAAGGTGCTAGAAATCATGCCGGCAAAGGTCCTGCCTGGCTGGCCCAGCACTGTCCCTCTGAGGGTGCATGGTGAGTGTTTCCAACAGGCCAGACTTCATGGACACCGTGTCCCTTCTTGACAATGCTGCTTCCAATCCACAACCAGCTGCCGTCAGACAGTTGAACCCCCTGAACCAGGCACTACATATCTAGGGTTTTATTTTTTCAATGAATGGTAGCATCGTCACAACTGACATTTGTGGAGCATGTATGAAGCCAGGTGCAAAGTCACATTTGGTTTAATCCTCACGAATTCCCCTGAAGTAGATTCTGTCATTTATCCCCATCCTACAGATAAGCCAGCCAGGACATGATGCTGATCAATACCTTGCCTGAGGTCATGGAGCGACACTGTGGACCTGGGATTTACAGCTGGCTGTCCAACCCTGAATCCGTGCTCTTGACCCCAGCTTATATCTGCATCTATGAAAAGGCTTTTGTTTTGTTTTTCCACAGCCTCAATTATTTTAGGGTCTTTTTCAAAAGTGTTTTCAAGTACAATAAATTTCCCAAATATTAGAGGCTGCAACTCACACGTGTGTCTCGGAGGTACGATTTCGCTCAAGTTATATGCACACCTACGTAAGACCAGACTGTCTAGGAGCCCAGAATGAATGAGCTTGACACAGAGTTTCCAGGAAAGAACCACATAAGGAGATTCTTGCCAGCATGCCTGGGTGGACACTGATTTGGAAACTGTGGCAAAAGGCCCTGGCCTCTCCCTGAGCCCGTTTTTTCTTCTTCCTGCCCTGTCTGCCTTCTCACCAGGGTGATTATTTCATTTCCTTCAAATCATCTGCTGAGTTTCCTCTACTATTATTTCTCAATATTGTGGTGAATTTTCCTTCTACATTTATCTTTTTTTTTCCAAAATATTTTAATGAAAAGCCAGGAGAGACTACATAGAGAACTGCTGGCCAGGTAATTGTTTTGAACCAGAAGTTACCACCTTATATTTCGTTCCTTTCTCTTTTTTCTTTTCTTTCTTTCTTTATTTCTTTTTCTTCCTTTTTTGAGTCTGGGTCTCACTCTGTGGTCTATGATCACAATGGCCACTGCTTACCGCAGCCTCAACCTCCTGGGCTCAGGCAATCCTTTTTCGCATCCTGAGTAGCTGGGATTATAGGTGTCAGCCGTTACACCCAGCTGATTTCTTTTTCTTTTTTTTTTGAGTCAGAATCTCACTCTGTTGCCCAGGATGGAGTGCAGGGGCATGCCTCACGGCCACCCCAGCGTCAACCTGCTGGGCTCCGGTGATCCTTCCACCTCAGCCTTCCAAGGAGCCAGAACTACAGGCATGCGCTACCCTGCCTGGTTAATTATTTATTTATTGTAGAGACAAGGTCTTGCCAAGTTGTCCAGGTTGGTCTCGAACCCTCGGTCTCAGGCAATCTTCTCGCCTCGGCCTCCCAAAGTGCTGGGATGACAGACTTGAGCCACTGCAGCTGGCCTAATTTTTTAATAATTTTTTTTAGGGCTGGAGTCTCCCTATGTTGCCCAGGTTGGTCTCCAACCCCTAGGCCCAAGCAATCCACCCGCCTCGGCCTCTCAATATGCTAGGATGACAGGTGTGAGCCAACGTGCATTTCTGATTGTTTTCAAATCTATATTTTCTGTTCAACACTTATTTAACATGGATTTCTGTGATTTGCCACTTCCTTGCAATTATATCGTTTGTTTATGTAAAATTATGTTCTTTGTTTCATTAAATTTGTGTTTAATTAAAAAAAAAAAAGCTGCTGAGCAGTACTTGTGTCAGGAATCAGAACTATCGCTTGGTTACCCAGAAGGTGACCAAGCCTTAGCCCCTTTCCCAGGGACACTGGGACAGGCCCCTGCCAGAGTCTCCCCTCCTGCGGCCCCTAGCGCACCCCAGTTTATCCTAAACCCAAAACCACGCTCTGGGAGGGCTTTCCTCCGGCTCAGGGGCACCCGTTTTAGAAACCGCATCTCGGCCTGGGATCCACACATAGGCCTCACTTCTTCAGGAGAGATGCGTGCAGCCCTGAAGCATCGCTTTGCAAAAGGGTTCCCTACAGGGTTCCTTTAGAGGGCCGCCCCCCACCCCACGCCACCCCAGCCCCCACCCCGTGCCTTTAAAATTGGCTTGATTTATAGGAATCCGACGTACACGGTTCTGGGGCCACCTCCGCCGTGTAAAGTGAGCCGCCGCCGCCGGGCAGGCCGCTCCCGCCTGGAATGCGCCGGCCGCCCTGCTCGCCGCGCCCGCCACAAAGGGGCTCATTTTGTGAATGAACAGCCCGGCCAGCCGCGCGGGTGTTCCCGTGACCCTCCCGTGGCTGGATTCCCGCCCGGCGGGGGCGGGTATGGAGTGGGGGGGAGGGGGAAAAGGTTGGTTCCCCGTGGCCAGGGCCCAGGCCGAGGTGGGGGAAGGCGCGGGCAGGGAGCGGGGATCCTGGGGTGGGACCGCTGGCCCTCCTGAGCCACCCAGGCCCCCTCTGCTGCAGCCTCCTCTCTCCTTTGTCCCGCGCGGTGCGGTCTGTCCTGCAGGAAGCTTTATCGCTGCTGCAGCTCCTGGATTTTTTTTTTTTTTTTTGAGCTGTGAATAATCATTCTGGTTCTGCCACGCCGTTTCCCAACAGCAGTTCTGGGCCCTCACGAGCTTCCGCCCCCTCCTCTCCGCCCCCCTTCCTCCTCCTCCTCACCGCAGCGTTTTCAGTTTGATGTTTTTAGGTATCAAAGGAAGGGCTCCAGGAACCCTGCAACTCCAGCTTTAATGAGGACCATGCCCGGGAAACCCCGGCTGCCACAGACATGATGATGATTTATGGCGCTCACTCACTCCCCAGCAGCAAGAGGACTATTTGTAAAAATAAAAAGGCTGCTCATATGGAATTAAACAAGAGCATAGCTGCTTCCTTCCAGACCCCGGGAGCTTAACAAAGAGCGTCCACACTCCGGCAGCACATGGCTGGCCGTTTTCCTCTTCCTGTCACATGGCCTAGAGGCGCTCAGGCCCCGGTGCCCACGCTCCCCGCCGGGGGCCTCTGCAGGCACCTCCCCGCGGGAGGCACCGATGTGCACAAGGGGCAGGCATGGGTTCAGGCCGCCGGAGCCAGGAAGGGACCGTGCGTCCAGAGCTGGGTCGAGCTGCTGGGGCAGGCGGGAGGGCAGCAAGGCGTGGAGGGTCCCTTGCACGGCCGGCATCAGAGTTGAGTGGCCCCTGGATGCCACGGAGGTCATGGCCAGCTCGGTGGAGAGTGCTCTGGAGGGAAGATATAAACCCCAGTGCTTCTGCTTCCTCATCTGTGAAACGGGTTACCTCCTGTCGATGTGAGCAGTTAAGAGATCAGGCATAGAAAACGCTAGTAGGACACTAAGCGTTAATTATTATGGGCCATGACTGTCACTGTTATTCTGCACTTTGGTGGCCGTGAAACAGGGCCACTCAGACCTCCTGCTTTGGTGGGAGTGGTGGCAAGAAGCCAACGAAGGGCCACTGCTGCACTCAAAACCCACACCCGTGTCCCCACCAGGCCAGGGGCTGGCCCAAGGTCTAGGCCCCCACACGTGTGTTCTTACCACACCAGGGACTGGCCTGAGGCCGTGTCCCCTGCACACGTGTTCCCACTGCACCCAAGGCTGTGTCCCCCACTCCTGCGTGCTCACCATGCCAGGGCTGGCCTGAGGCCTAGTCCCCCCACACGGGTGTTCCCCCCACACTAGGCGCAGGCCCGAGGCTGTGTCCCCCACACCTGCATTCTCACCACACCGGGGGCTGGTCCAAGGCTGAGTTCCCTACACACGTTTTCTCACCGCACCAGGGGCTGGCCCAAGACCGTGTCCCCCACACGCACATTCCCCCCTCGCCAGGGGCCGGCTCAAGGCCGTGTCCCCCACACCCACGTCCGCACCGTGCCAGTGGCTGGCCTGAGGCTGTGTCCCCACACCCACAGTCTCACAAGTCCCCCCCACACGTGTTCTCACTGCACCAGGGGCTGGCCCGAGGCTGTGTCCCCCACACCTGCATTCTCACCATGCCAGGGGCTAGCCCGAGGCCGTGTCCCCCACACCTGCATTCTCACCATGCCAGGGGCTGGCCCGAGGCTGTGTCCCCCACACCTGCATTCTCACCATGCCAGGGGCTAGCCCGTGTCCCCCACAAGCACATTCACACCACGCCAGGGACTGGCCCAGGGCCGTGTCCCCCATACCCACATTCTCACCACACCAAAGGCTAACTCAAGGCCACGTACCCGGCCCAGGCCACTGGGAACCATTGGTGGCACGGGGCCTTGATGCTGACGCAAGCTTCCTCTCGAGAGACCCCCTCTTAGGAGGTACAGGAGAGTTGCTGTTCCTCCAAGAGCAATGTCAGCCTGGCAGAACCTTCTGGCAACTGCGCTCTCCATCTCAAAGGTCTCCCTGCATCGGGTCAGAAACCTCATTCCGCCCTATCAGCTCATCTGGCTGATGCTTCTCTCCTGCAGGCGTGTCCCCAGGAGATCCCGAGTGCGTCCCAGCCCTGTCCTAGTGTCTGCTTCCCGGAGGACAGAAACCTACGCTGGGCGCCCCACCCTTGGTGTCTGATGTTAGCACCAGCGACTTCTCTGACAGGTGGACTGTCGCTCAGTCTTAGTTATCCAGCATCACAGAAATGTCTCACGGGCGCTTGATGCTAGGGTCACGGAGACGGTCCTTCTCACGGATGGGCTGCCAAGCCAGTGTGTGCTGACATTCACAGATCATCGCAGTGCTGTGGACACGTGCACACAAGGAACGGGGGAGGTGGCTGCTCTGTCGGGAGCGGGGAGGGGAGAGGGGTGTGAAGGGGTGAGGAAGGGCTCACAGGAAGACACGCCCCCACCCTCTCACCCCTGCCTTCAGCGCGGTCCACAGAGAAGCAAAGAAGAAGAATAGAGTCCTTGGGGGATGCAGCGTCATGGCCTTGGACAGGCTTCTCCCCGCCTCTTTGCCTCTTCCCGCAATGGCTGTGATGGGGGGGGTCACATCCCACCATTCGAGACATGACCCAAGACATGACCCGCCTTGCCGAGTTGAAGGAAGCAAAAGCTTGATGGGTTTTCCACCCATCGGCCACAGACCGTGGTGGAGGCTGGAGACCCGTGAGACCCAGGAACCACACGCCATGGAAGTTGTGAGATGCCCATGCAGTGTCCAGCCTGGCTCCGGATCCAACCTCGAGTGTCAGATGGGGATCTGAATTGTGCCACTTCCCCATCTCCCTACAAAAATATTCACACGCACAAGTCCTGGCCCCAGCACCTCAGTGCATGGCTGTATCTAGAATGACGGTTTTTTGGTTTTTTTTTTCGAGTTGGAGTCTCACTCTGTCTCCCAGGCTGGAGTGCAGGGGCACGCTTGTGGCTACTGCAGCCTCGACCTGCTGGGCTCCGGCGATCCTTACACCTCAGCCTTCCAAGTAGCTGGAACTATAGGCGGTAGCCCGGCTTGTTTTTTGACTGATTGTGGAGACAAGGTCTCACCAAGTTGTCCAGGCTGGTCTTGAACCCCTGGCCTTGAGCAATCCTCTCATCTCCTCCTCCCTAAGTGCTAGGATTATAGGCATGATCCACAGTGCCTATAATGTAATGAGTCTTTACGGAGGTGACTGAGTTAAAGTGAGGTTGTCAGTGGGGAACTAATCCAATTGGATTGGTATCCTTATTGGAAGATGACAGTCAGGCTCAGAGGCACAGGAAGACAGTGGAAAAGTGGCCATCTACAAGCCAGTGAGAGAGGTGTGGGATCCTTCCCCCACAGCCTCAGAAAGAACCAACCCTGCCGATGCCTTGAACTCAAGACATCCAGCCTCCAAAGCTGGGCGAAATAAGTGTCGGTAGTTTAAGCCATCCAGCTGGCGGCACTTAGTGATGGCCACCTAGTGAACGATTTCAGGATTCTCCCTTCTCCTCGTCCTTGTGGTCGGGGTCCGGCACCGCTCTGCCTGGAATCTTAGCATGAGTGGCCAGCAGGGGAAGGTGGCGCTTTTCTTTCACAGATAATGGGAGGTTAACCTTTGATTCCGGGAGAGGGTGCAGGAGATGGGAGGCCTGGAGAGATACAGAAAGCCGGGCTCACCGGCGAGGGCTTGGTCACGCAGGACTCCCATGATAAAAATGGGAAAGAGACACTTTTGCCCCCTTGAATTTAACGCTCAAATGGGCTGGCAGAGTAAGACAAGTAATCCCACCGGACTGAGCAGAGAGACGGGTCGTCTGATGAGGGCCATGGTAGACGGGTCCGTTGCAGTCCAAAAGGAAGACCTGAACCCACACATCAGCTCACTCGGAGCCTTCGAGCATGCCCTGGTGCCCCTGGAGTGGGAGTCCACAAGAAAGGGCTGAGTGAGCCCTCAATCGCACATCTCCGGTGTTGCTGGCCCTGGGTCACACTCAAGAAACAGGAACACTTGGAACTTGCAGGGTGTGATGTGACAGCCCACCCCATCATGAACACTTAATGCACATGCCTCTTTCTTGAGTCTCTGGGGTGGGGCCAGGTTGCCCAGGGCACCTGGCGTGACTTCAGGCCTCTCTCTTTCAACTTAACTTGTGAACTGCCCTCCACACTCCTGCATGTCTAATGTGTACAGGTGTGGGACAGTACAGACAGGAGAGAATTAGGGTGCAGGGCGATACACCCCCGCATCAGAAGCAACAGTGGGGGAAGGGGAAGCCCCTAAGGAGGTGAGAGGCAGCCCTGGGGTCTCCAGGAGTGGCAAGGAGCTGGCCAGCGCCAGGAGCGACAACCGCAGAGGCTGCCCCTGAGGACAGGGGACTCCGGTGACAGCTGCAGAAGAGACGGTCTCCTTTCTGGGAAATTCACTCCCGTACGGAGCACCTGGCGGGTCTAAGAGAGAGTAAGAGTCACTCCAGGCCTGGACCAGCCTCTGGATGCTGTCCTGGTCTGCTGAGTTGAGCGGCTGACCGCGCTCACCTGGACAGCCTCGAATCTGCCTGACCCCACCCACCTGAACAGATGCTGGTCTGTCTGACTCCACCCACCTGCTCAGCCTCTAATCTGACTGACCTCGCTCACCTGAACAGACCCCAATCTGGCTGACCCCGCCCACTAGAACAGCTTCCGGGTTCGGCTGACTCCACCCACTTGGACAGCCTCTAATCTGATTGTCCCCACCCCCCCGAACAGCCCCCAATCTGGTTGACCCCGCCCACCAGAACAGCCGCTAATCTGGCTGACCCCGCCCACCTGAACCAGCCTGGGGAAGCGCTGTTCCTTTCCATCTCTCTTTTCGCCATGTTTTCTCCTCTGTTGTTCGCGGACATCCTTAGGTAGCAAAAGCCCTGATCTGTATTTCCAAGCCGGTGTTCAGAGCGGAAGCGGGGGTTCCCTCTTGTCCCCATCCCTTCCCCCCCAGCCAAAACCCCCAATACGTCTTCAACCAGCGCTGTTCTTCACTGCCAGGCTTTCGTCTTCCACTCTTCTTCCCAGGCCAGCCAACTGCCTGCAGCGCCGGAAAAGGGGAAGGCCTGCGTCCCAGAGGCCGAAGAAACGACTCGAAGACAAAGGACCAGACGTGGGCTTTGTCCAGGAACTCACGCCCGGGAAGGGGGCCAGGAGCCCCAGCGGGACAGGCAAGGCCCTCCAGACCCTAAAGGCCCACGGGCCACGTGGCATCTTGCAGAGGGAGGGGCGGGACCCAGTGGCGGGGGCGGGGCTTCTCCTGCGCAGGCGCAGTGCGGGAACTCGTATCTACACGCGGTGCTCGTGCCCAAGGGGGTGCGTGTTCTCTCCAGGGTAGGCCTTTTAGTATTCCAATGAACTACGGCCAACTGGAGGTGACCTGAGGTCAGGGGCCTCAGTCCAGGCGGCCGATCTGGTCTAAACCAGCCCGGGGCCACGGCCTCAAGGAAGGTGGGTGACGACCCTCGCCATGCCTGGCTGCAGGATGTGGTCAGCGGGGGAGGACACGTCCCACCGGCTCAGCAAGACCTGCGTGTCCAGGCCAGAGCCCAGGGGAAAGGGACATCCCAAGTGGGCCACCCCCAGGGCCCCTCCCCAGGCTCCAGGTCCCTGTGTGGGGCCACGTCCAGGGTGTGCTCATGTTGTCACTGGGTGCTTGTCGCCCTACACTACCATGTTATTTTTGACCACCTAGGCAAGGTGTCTGGAAGAAGTGGGTTCCTCCCATTCTAGCTGTCCCATACCTATCCCTTCCATCACCATCCCTTGTATGCACTGCTGCAGCAGTCTCTTACCTGGTCTTCTTATCCCCCTACAAACTGTCCCTCTGTCCTTTAAACTTTCCTTCATTATTCTCCTCTGAAAGGGAGCCCAAATGCCACCACCTCCTCCATCAGTCCTTGATCGTGTGCCCTGTGGGGACACGGGCTCTCTCTTTTCTGAAATCACGCAACCAAGATTTATCTCAATTTGTGTACATGTACATGAAGATGCCTCCAAGGTTTAGATTATTTTCTCTCTGCTCTAGACAGACCTATCCAATGTCCTTGACTTCAATGAGATAACCCATGCCACCTCAAATTAACATGTCCAAAGGAGACTTCCTGATTTCCACATCCTTCAAAACCTGGTAGTGCTGCAGTCTTCCCCATTTTGCAAATGGTGACACCATTCTTTCTGTTTGTCAAATGAAAACTTTGAATTTACCTCTGATTCTTCTCCTTCACCCCCAGCCAATCCTTCGAATATTCCTATTTCCAAAACCTACCCTGTTTCCACCAACTTCCCATCACCCAGCTGCTATCTTCATGCCAGGATTGCTGCAGTTGCCCCATAAAGCAGTTGATAGTAAACAGATCATGTCACTCACCTTCTTAAGACCCTCTAAGGGCTTCTGCTCACTTGGGATAAAAACCAGAGTCTTTATTCTGTCCGACAAGTCTCCCTGCTCTGGCCCCTGTTGTGTCCCCTAAAGCTTTTCTCCCCGCTAACCTAGCTCCTTTGGGTAAGCATATCACATGGCCCCTACCCCAGGAACTCTGCTGTTCCTCCTGTCTAGGACACTCTTGCCCAGATCTCTGCATGGCTGGCCTCTTCTCTCATCCACATCCCAATTCACATGTGACCCTCTCAGAGACGCCGCCCCTGTCTGTCCGCCCCTGTCTATCCTCGCCTCACCCTGATTTTCTTCACAACTTTCAGCACTGAATGAAATGCCCAGTTAATGTGTTTCTTTGTTGTTTGTCTCCTCGCACCTTGAATACAGGCTCTATAAGAGCAGAACCTTGTCTGTTCAGCTCGCAGACTTTTGCCATGATGACTCTTGAAAAATGATTGTCTTTGGTGTTAGTCCACCGTGAGTTTCTCCTTCTGATATTTATGCTCTAGCACAGGCTGTTCCCACACCAAAGAGGGATGACCTATGTTCCTAACTTCTGAGTCTAGGTCATAAGCGACATCATGACTTCTTCATGGACATCATGCACTACTCACTCTGGGGAAAGCCAGCCGCCATGTTGTCAGGACATTCAAGCAGTCTGTGGAGAAGATGATGTGATGAGGAGCTGAGGCCTTCTGCCAACATCCAGCATCGACTGGGCAGCATTGTGAGAGGGGCGTTTTGAGGGTTGATCCCCCACCCCCAGCCGAGCCTTTGAATGACTGGAGCCCCAGCCCGGCATCCAAGGAAGAATGTGGTGTGATCCCTGATCTCAGCCTGCTCAAAATTCAGGGAGAGAGAAAGAGGAGTGTGGAGAGAGTTAAGTGCTTCATGGCAGATAGAGGAAGCATGGTGGCGGTGGTGGGGATGGTTTGGCTCTTCCACAGGGAAAGACAGATTAGAGGAAGCATCCCATAGGTGGGGTGCTTGAATTTTCCATCCCGAAGAACACATGTTAGCGATGAGTGAACGCTGGTTGACGTCGACTCCAAGACGGCGTCGGCCTGGGCTTGGGGGTTGTTATTGAGGTTGGAGTCTCTTTTTCCCTGAAGGAAAATTCAAATTAATGGGAGAAAAGAATGAACGAAGACTTGAGCACTGACCTCAAAGCCGGAAGAATCCCTTCCTCAGGCGTCTCAGATGACTTCAAAGGCCACGGACAGAGAGGACCATCCACAGTACTTCCTTGTTTCTTTTTTCTTTTCCAACTTTGCTATGGCAGCATTCTGTTGGGGCCTCTCAAAAGGCTAGGAGACTGTCCGTTGGTTTTTATGACTGAAGTGGAAGGGCTGGAAGCATTTTCAGAGGCATCCGAGTGCATAAGGTCCCACCATTAGGTAATGAGTTGGAATTTTAACAGTCCTGAGCACATACATCTAATGAGCCTGGACCCCCCCAGGGAGGTCAGCTGCCTGTCCCAGTGATCTTGCCATTACTGAAAAAAATCCTGAGAATGCGTCTCTCTCTGGAAATCGTCTTCAGACCTCCAGCACACATTCTTCTGAATTTCCTGGATGAAGGTAAAGCTTAGTCCTTTGAGTCTGAATTTTTACGTATGTGCAACAGGTAATTTTCCAGGCCATACCAGCCTGAGGGAATAGTCCAACGATGAGACAGTGACATAAGACCGTTACTCCACAGCTCAGACCACCAGCTGGGGTGCTGGAGTTCCAACCCTCCTCATTCTGCCTCCAGGTGTGTGTTTGGGGATGGGAGGAAACACTGGGTCAGAGAAAGGAGTGAGTAGAGATACGTGTATGTGTGTGTGTGTGTGTGTGTGTGTGTAGGCTTATTCTAATTCATTTTTCTCCATAATGTCTATGGTTTGGCCGTCAATTCCAGCCCACCCAGTGGGAGCCCCACTGAGTCTAGAAGATGCTTTTTGGAGCCACCGCCTTCAGTTTCTCCCCCTGCCCCCATCCCCATGCTTATGTGAGAAGTGGAATCTGTCCTTCCTCTGTTGAAATCTGGGCTGACCTGTGGTTGCGCTGGCCAACGGACGATAGCGAAAGTGACACGGTGCCAGTCCTGCACCTGGCCTCCAGAGGACTAGCACCTGAGATCCCTCACCCTTGGGATGTTATTCCCAGGAACCCAGCCACCGAGCTAGAAACACTGAAGCCGAGGTCTCGAGGCTGCGCACACTGTGATGAAGGTACTCCTGTTGTCCAGATCTCTGCTCGCCAGTGTGTCGCTTGTCAAGTCACTGTCTTCTCCATGTCCTCACTGCCACAGCTTCCAGCCAGCCCCTCCTCCTGCCCACTCCCACCGCACACAGGTCCTCTCGCAGTTCTTCTTTTCCTCCCCATCAAAGCCAAAGTCCCACAAGGGCCCGGGAGGGCTCCAAGGCCTGCCTGGCCTGGCACCTCCCTAGATGCTAGTACTCCGGGCACAGTGCTCCTGAACGATACCCTGCAAGGCCCCACTGGGCTGTGCCCTCCGCCTGGCGCCCCTTCCCTCAGGCAACGACTCCTCCTGCTCCTCCTTGCTCTCTGCTCAACTTTCATCTTATCTAGGGGCTTTCTCTTCCATCCTTTCAACAACAGCAAACTCACCCCGTCTGCACATGTCTTTCTCCAGAGCACTCACTGGCTCCCACTTTCTTGTTCTCTGTGTCTCCATCCAAATGTCAGTCTCAAGAGACAGCACGCTTTGGTGGCTCACTAGTATCTCCAGCATCTACAACAGCACCCGGTGCAAAGTAAGCACCCGAGTATTTGAGTGAGCTAGCTGCTCCCCATGGCAGAGGAGAGGGGATTCATAACCATGGGTGTGGCTAGGGGGGACTTCAGAACCCCGATGGCCGATCTGCGGTGTCATATTTTGGAAGTCTCATGATTGCTCATAAAGCATTTAAGGATGTTTGTATTCTATTCCATAAGAAAATTGGTTAGAAAAAGTCAGCTTGAAGAAAAATCAGTACTCCAAAAAGATGCATGGAGCCTATCATTCATTCATGAAAGAATGACATTTTTTGTGATCCATAACATGTATCCACTCATGAAAGGAGGGCACTGGCACTGACTGAGCATCTAGAAGGGGCAAGACCCACGCAGGACCCTGGGGACGGCTCTCCTGGCCTACTATGCCCTCAAGGGGAGCACGTGCCCTGCAGTTAGCAGAGCCAGGGGCTGCGGGGGCAGTCTTGCCATCTCCCCAAATGCCGATGGTGATGTCTTCACTCAGGGATCACCGTCCATTGCTGTTGGGTCACCGCTCTCATTTCCCATTGTTGCATAAAGTCACCCCAAAACTTAGTGGTGCAAAACAACACGAACTTGGGCCGGCCCTGCAGGGACATCTCCACAACTCCTGTCCCTGCTCCAGGCTGACTGAGGCCTGGAGGGGGCTGGGGTAGCCTGCTCAGGGCCATGCATCTGGAGCTTTGGGTCTGGAAGTTGCCTGAGCCCTTTGGATCTTCTCCAGTTACATCTTCTGGAACTGAAATGAAGGTTCCTTCATGCATCTGGGCTGGAAGAGCTGGAACTGCCAGGCTCCTTTGTCCACACTGCCCCTCTGCAGGGCTCGCTGGTCCAGCGCAGTGGTCCCTGGTAGCTGGCCCTTCTCACGTGGTGCTGGCTTCCTTGGGATGAGCTGGGAGGCTTCTGATGACTGAATGTTAGCTATCTCAGGACACCCGTGTCACCATATTACCATTAGGCAAGTCGCTAAGACCAGTCGTATTCAGCAGAGAGGAATTAGACTCCACCTGTCAACGGAAAAGTGGCCTCTCTGGCGTCCCACATGCTGGTGAACGGCATGTGGTGCGGCTTCCTCATGGCATGTCTTCATCATACAACAGCCCCGAAGTGGGGCCACACGATGACTAGTCCCATTTCACCATAAACAAGGGAGGCTGTGAGGGAAAGCAGCCTTCCTCTGAGGCTGTGACTGGCAGCTGGTGGAGCAAGTCACATATTAAAAGGTGATTTCCTTGAGTGTAGAAAGCAAACAGATTGGCTTCTCTGACCATGCAGACCTGCTCCAGGGCAGACAGGGAGGAGCAGGTGAAGGTGGGACAGGGGTGCTGATGCCAAGTCTTCGTGACTGCCCACAAGGAAGAGCCTCACCTTGGTGACACCATGGGCCCATCTTTGAGCTGGGACCAGAGAGGTTTGTGGTCCAGAGGAGAATGTCGGCCGCCATCAAACAAAGCAACTATGCCTCATGGTGTGTGTGGACCACGGCAGGAAATCCCAACAATGGAATGTTGACTTCTTCAGGGCAGTCGAAAGAGAACGGGGATGCCAAGTTGTATGTGCGTGTGTGGGTGTGTATGTGTGTTTCAACCTAAGGAAAACAGTGACGCATCCCTGGAATGGTTGTTACAATCCCACATTCAAGGTGGCTCAGACCAGCAGGACTCATGTATAGAAAGACACGAGAAGGAAAGTGAATCCTCTTTGGAGTTCTGAAGTCTCTCCTTGGCTTGCGGCCTTGTGTGGCTCGTAGGACTCAAAGGAAACCCGCCACGCAGCATACTTCCCAGGCTGCCCGCCGCCTGGCTCCAAGGCATGGCTGGCAGGGTTTCCATGTGTTCGCAGGCCTCCGTGGTGTCACAGATCCTGACAGTGGAAGGCGGCTCACCCCGCAAGGCTGATCAGAGTCCTGCTTCCTGACCGAATGCCTGGCAGATGACATCTTGCCTGATCCATATTCCACCATAAATGGTGTGAAACCGGCCCGGTGGCGGATCTGGTTTGAGTCACTCAGGCTTTACGCCACCTTGTTTGACAGACAGCAAGGACTTGACTGCAGGCTTTAAAAGAGAAATTCTAATTTTAGGGAAGTTTTTCTTGGATGTTGAGAAACTTACCCATTGCTTGCAACTAAACCAGTGCCGCACACACACAAAATGCTTTTTAAAAAAAACCCTCTTTGTCTGTTTCATGTGTGCATTCACCAGACATTCATTCAGGTGCCTGCTAAATGCCAGGTGCTGTACTTGGACCTGTTAGAGAGACAGTTGGCACAAGGTCAACCAAGCGCCTGCCCTTGTGAAGATTACAGTCAGCGGGAAAGACGGAAGGTGGACAGACCCGAGTGCTTACATAAATAAGCGTCTGTAGGTGAAAGACATGAGGGATTCAGAGAAAACACAACACGGAGCTTGACTTAGAGGAGGGGCTCCCATGCCAAGGAACAGACATCCAGACAGAGACCTGGTGGATAGACAGGGAATATGCAAACCAGAGCTGGGGAACAGTATTCCAGCCAGAGGGAACAGCAGGGGTGAGGCAGAGTGGGTTCCAGCGGGGCTCAAGAGGCAGGGAGAGCCCAGGCTGTACAGCACCTGAAGGCCAAGAGCAGGATTTTGTGTGGAATTTGCCCTCCAATTAGTTTTGTTCAAGCTGCTTTCTAACACTGGCGGCTATTTGGACACCAAGACCTTCCGTCATTGAGCTAATTAGATCCTGAGACAGCCATTTCAGCAGGCAGAGTTCTCCACGGAAGCTGTGGGGCGGGCCAGTGTCAAAATCTGAGCGTGGGAAAAAGGCGGCATTGAAATGTCCCTATACTGTCCTGCTGCTCCTTGTTTTTACTGCCATCCTCTGTCTGCACTTGCTTTCCATCGAAAGCTACCGAGCTCATCTTGCATGCAAAATGCCTCGACGGATGCACAGAGGGCCGGGGCCTGGCCTTGCTCTCCGGAAGCCCGTGTTCGAGAGCCGACTATGCGAATCCCCCTCCAAAACCTCAGACTCCCGCAGCTAGAGGGGCCACCTCGGAGGTCTCATCTGGTCCAGTTCAGGGTCACAGAGCTCCACAGTAATTGTCTTTTAATTTTGTGGTTTTCATCCTGATTATAATCTAAAACGTATTTTACCGTTATAAAGGAAAGGAGAGGTCCTCTTGTTTGCACTAGTGATTTACAATTGAAAGACATTTCAGGGCATAAGAGGTTAGTTCCTTAAGTCATTGTTTGTCAAGCTGGGGTCCAGGGAGACTTGGGGGCCTACGGGTGTATTTCCAGGAATCTATGAGAACTTTTCCCCCCTTAAAACTCGTCTTTAGATCATCGAGTTTGAGAAACCAATCTGTTCCCACACATCGCTATTACAGATGGGAAAAAAGCAAGGCTAGGAAGGTTAAAAATAAAATTCCTAAAATAATTAGAATTCCTTATATTAATTTGAGAGTTTCATTTTAAAGCCCCTCTGGCATTCTTTATCTCATTGCCTTCTTGTAAAAATCCATGAACCACACAGAATAGATGGTAACATTATCTTCATTATAGAGATAAAGAAACTGAGGTTTGTAGCTGTTAAGTAACTTGCCCAAGTTCAACTAATAATAGCAAATGTAAACAGTGGGTTGGAATGAAAATATTCTGATTCCGGGGTCTGTAGCCATCTCAGTGTCTCACCCTGGTAGGCTTCAGGGCAACAGATGTAACCCATTAAAAGCTGATAGGGTGTTTTGGTTTTATTTTACCAATTACACAAAAAAATTCCTCATTTGGTCATAGTCGTGATATCTTAACGATTTCCTCTGCTGAGCGGTGGTGGTTTGAAATGTGTACACATTTTTTGGTGGCTCCAGTAAAGGAAGTCTCTGTCTCCTCTCCTTGAACCTGGACGACACATAGAATGGGGTAGAAGGGACCCTGTGCTTCTGAGGCTAGGTTACAAAGATGACACAGCTCCACAGGTCCTTGTGGGATGCTCCCTCTTGGAACCTAGACTCCATGCTGTGAGGAAACCCTGGCCATAGGGGGAGGCTGTGTGTGGGTGCTCGGGTGACACCCCCAGGCGTGGTGCCAGCCAACAGCCAGCCACAACTCCAGAGTTAGACACGAGAAGGGTTTGAGATGATGCCAGCCCTAGCAGCCAGTGAACTGTGACCTCGCGAGAACGTCTGTGTTAGAACCACTTGGCTGAGCCTGGAACCTTGAGAGATCGTGATCGTACAACAACTTTAAGTCACTAAGCCTGGGGGCAATTCATGGGCAGCAATCATGACTGGAACGCTGGTTGAGCACCTTGCATGTGTAGTTTCATCAGTGTTTCTGGGAGCTTCCAGGTTGAAGGAAGAGATCTCCTTGAAGGAGCCCAGAGGCTGTGCGCAATTGTGGCTTGATTGTCCCTAACATTTCTGTTCCTCTGACTCACGTGCTCTCTTTTTCATCAGAAAATGCTGCGCTTTTGATCCCAGCTCAGTGCTGCTTCTGCAAACAGGGAAGCAGCTCAGTCTGAGGTGAAGAGACCACGCTCCTTAGAGTTCCTTCTGATGGAGTGTCTCCCTTGTGAATGTCAAAACAGTTTGCCTCCCAGATCCGGGAGCTGGTGAGCAGCTGTCCACGAGGAATGAAAAGGTCCCAGGCGGCTGCAAGGCAGCCCTGAGAAGGTGTCCTCGTCGCTGGCCCCAGTCCTCACACAGGGTCTGCACAGACGCGTTTGGATGTTCCAAGTGAATGAATGAACTCGAAGCAACAGTAGATTCATCTGATTTGACTAAACTTATTTGGGACTCACTGGTCTGTGAACGAACAATCGAGGTACAGATTCTTAGAAAGGAAACATTCTCCTTCTCCTCCCAAAAGGTGGAGTGTGCAGGAGAACGGAGTCATTTGGAATTGGGATCAGTTGATGAGTAGAAGACTTTTAAAATGAAATGTTTAACAGGGAAAGAGAGGGGACCTCATTTGGCTGAGGTCATTTCGATCCCAAAGTCACTAGAATGCCATTTTACTTGGAAGGGAGAGTCAGAACGTCATCATGAACAGGTTGATTGCTGTCTGCAGAGATCTCGCTAGAGGAAGAAGGCAGAGGTGTCTTCCGCCTGATGAGTGTGGGTGTCAGAAAGCCTCACCCCGCGAGCTGCTGCAGACGGCCACGCAGGAGGGCCCCACACACCTTCAGGGGGCGCCACCCGGAGAGACCAGGAGCTTCTCAAGAGAGCAAATGCTGATTGGCTGAAATTCATCTCCAGCAAATACCTTCTATGTTCTTAGTAGATACGGTAGAGCTTTAAAAACAGCATCAAGGAGGGGCCTTACTGGGGAGACAGACGCATGAGACAATAGTGAGTGCTGTGGCAGCAAAGCAGTGTCTAGCCTGACCCCAGGAAGCCCAGGCAAGCTCACCAGGGGAGGTGGCTTCTGAGTGGGATTGGCTAATAGGAAGAGAAGCTTAGGAAGAACATTCTGGTTATAAGAAGTGCTGTGTGCAAAGTCTTATGAGTGCAGAGGAGCACGTCACATCCAGAAGGGGAGTGAACCAGAAGGTTAAGCAGAGACCTGACTGTAAAGGGATGGACAGGCCTTCCAGGGACACGTGCTATCACCAGAGGAGAAGATGGCGCCAAGGGAGCAGCCATTGAACACACAGCACAGAGCCTGAGAGCCACAAGGCAGACCAGTGCCCTCATCTGTCCTGTTGAGGTCCAGAGGGGTGGATGTTTGTACTTGCAGAAGCCTTCAGTCCTAGAGAGTGGGTTGACCCATAAAGACCAGGTTCTGAATTCATTGTATCCTAACGTCGGCCAGATTGGGAGTAGAAGAAACCAAGGTCTCAGAGACTGGGTAAATAAATGCATGTGGGTATCTGTATGTGGTAGTGGTTGTCAGTTGTGTGTGCAGTCAGGGAGGGGCACCCCGGGCCAGTTGAGTCTTAAACATATTTGACAGCCTGGTCAAGGGTCTCTGAGGATTGGTTCAACTTGGCCCAAGGCAAGGAATGCAGAGACTCCTCACCGACTTCCCACTTTTGCACTGAACTCACTCAACCTAAGATTCTTTCTTTCTCTCTCTTTCTCTCTCTTTCTTTCGTTCGTTCTTTCTTTTTTCCTTCCTTTCTTGTTTATTTTTATTTTTTAAATTTTTTATTTTAAAGATGTGGGGTACTATTCAGGGTTAAGTATACAAATATTCATTATGCAGTTACCCTTGTTGATGAAGTTCTTAAATATACACTTTGGAAAATCTTTAAAGATAACACAAGTACGCTCATAAGAATAACACTAATCTCAGTAGTAAAAAGAATGATAGAGTGTTAACTAAATGTTGTGTCTTTCCAAAATTCCTATGTTGGAGCCCTCATTGCCAATGTGGCTGTGTTTAGAGATGGGAAGTTTAAGGGAACAATTAAGATTCTATGAAGTCATAAGGGTGGGACCTAATCTCATTGAATTAATGTCCTGTAAGAAGAGACACCAGAAAGTTCACTCTCTCACTCAGCACAATACACCCCAAGGAAAGGCTGGGTGAGAACACAACTGAGAGGGTGGCTGTCTGCTAGCCAGAAAGAGAGCCCTCACCAAGAACTGAATTGGCCAACACCTTGATCTGGGACTTCTAGCCTCCAGAACTGTGAGAAAATAAATCCTAGTTGTTTAAGCTGCCCAGTCTATGGTATTTTGTTATGTCAACCCAAGCTAATATAAATAGTAACAATAGTTAACATTTGTGGAGCACTTGTTATGGGTGAGTCATTGTTAGTGCTAGTCATAAGTGCTTTATGTTTATTAACTATAGTTAATAAGTCCCTTATGTTTTTCAAGCTATATTTATTAATGGTAGGCACTATTATCTCCATTTTACATTTGAAGAAACTGAGGCTTAATAACTTTTTTTTTTTCAGTCGAAGTCTCACTCCATCGCCCAGGCTGGAATGCAGTGACATGCTCACAGCCACCCCAGCGTCAACCCGCTGGGCTCCAGTGATCCTTCTGCGTCAGCCTTCCAAGTAGCTGGAACGATAGGTGCGTGCTACCACACCTGGCTAATTTTTGATTTATTGTAGAGACGAGGTCTCGCCAGGTTGCCCAGGCTGGTCTCGAACCAGCGGGCTCAGGCAATCTATTCACCTTGGCTTCCCAAAGTGCTGGGATGACAAGTTAAGCCACCAAGCCCGGTGGAGGTTTAATAACTTGCCAGAGGCAATGCAGCTAATGTGAAGTAGAGGTGAATTTCAAACCCAGCAAAGTGCCCCAGAGACCTCTCCCTTTGCCAGCAGGCTGGTCGTGAACACAGTCGCCGAAAACGTCTGCATGCTGAGTAGAGCTTCTCACTGAGCAGTGACTCAGGACCTTGACTGATTCTCTGCTAGATGACTTGTTCAGGCCACCGTCAAGGGGACTCTTTCCCTCTGCACACCTCTCAGCTTCCTTAGAGTGGCTGGAGCCTGTGACGCTCAGACTTTCTACAGGTTTTGCGAGGCTCCCAAGGCCCCTCCTTCCTCTGTTTCCCCACAAAGAGCAGGTGTTATTCAGACGCCCCGCCCTGTCTGCACATCAAGACGAGGACTGAGTTGTAAACAAAAAAATTGAAAACCACAGAAATAATTTTTTTCAAATCTTTTTGGATCCATCTGCTCATTACCCAGTTGAGAATAGCCATGCAGAAAAGTCATTTCCTAATATGGCGCTTTGGACACACAGTGTCAACATTTGCGTTCATGGGACAAATTGGCTTGAGATGTCGCATTCTCCAGAGACTCATTTTTCTTTCTATTTTCTTCTCTGTGATACGACATTATAGAGTGTTGGGGATGGGGATGAAGGGGGGTCCTCGTATATTTAGGCCTTTTCCCATTGATTCTCATGCGATTTCACTTGAACACTGTTTTCCCAGAAAAGTCACCAGAAACCATTGGAATGGTCATGCCTTTCATGGGTGCCAAAGATTTTTCTCTCTGGCTCTGCCATCAGAAGAAGGTGCGCCAGGAGGTTCAGGATCCCACAGGGACATGGGGTGGACCTGAGACGGTTCCTGCCTCCCTCTCCCCCTCTACCCACATTCACCGGACAGCAGCCTTTTCTTTCTGGCCCGGCTTCGAATCTGAGCTTCAAGATGGAACAATCTGATGAAAACCTGACACTGAATAACTTGGTCCCGCCACTTTATATGAAGGATTCAAAGCCTAAAGCTTCCATCTAGGCCTTCCCATTCCTGCACAAGACCCACCCGCCCGTGCCCCTGGGACCAGTCCTGCAGAACAGTCATGCGGATGGTGTCCAAGAGCCCAAGCCCTAAAGCCACTCTCTGCACAGATTTCTAAGCCTCTTCTGCGATTTTCTGCAGCTTTTCTTCTATGATGTCTACCTCCTCTTCTTTCTAACACTTGACGGAGAACTGTCGGAACTGCACACTCCCTTCTGACAGCTCAGTCTCTGCCTAGAGGGTCAGTCCCGGTCATGCACCCTGAGGGTCCTCTTGATGGCACTTTGTGCAAGCTAGAAACGACAGTGATTGGCTCCAACTGTAATTTCTGGATGTAGTGCCTGACATATATCAAGGTAGATGCGCACAATGTCTTTTTTTTTTTGAGAAAGCAGAATTTATTGAGAGGACAGAAAAGCTTCCACAGTGGGAGGAGACTCAAGGGGGTTGCCCGCTGAATGTCTTTTTAAAGAAAAGATGGTCTTTGGACACAAGCATAATTTCACACAAATGTGTTAACACATTTAAACAAAATAGACATAACAAAAAGACATGGTAAGGTACGTATTAATTATTCATTCACAATGGCTACCATGTATTTTGAGGGCTTCCTTGTTTAGCACTTTTGTGCACATTATTTCATTTAATACTCTTAGTTGTATTCCACAACCACCCAACAAGGGCGGTTGTGTAATTAGCACCACGTACAGATGTGGAGACAGGTTAAGGACCTTTGAAGGCCATAGAGCTGGGATGGGGAAAGGACACTGGATAATCGAAGATGCTAAGACTTCTCAGTAGAGTGATGAGGAGCAAGGATCACGCCGCAAGAGGGCTTGAATGGCAGAAGAATCCAGAGCGATCCCAGCCAGAAAAGAGAGAAGACAAGGCTGGAGGGGGCGGGACTTAGGATGGGGCAGTTGGGAGCCCCTGCCCTCCAACTGCCGGTGACACCTAGGAAGAGGGCCAGAACGAGCGGATGGGCCCCAGCGCCACCTCAGCCTTTGAGAGTGGCGTGGGGTAAGACTGCCTGAATCCGTTGTATGGGTGGCCTTTGGCTTCTCTTTCCCCTGAGCTGCTGGTCCAGCCCCAGCCCCTTAGCCTGGCCGGCCCAGGCTGGCAGCGTGATTGACAAATGGCCCTGTGTGGAGACAAATGTGTCCGTCCGCTCCCGCCCTGCTGAGCCCCTGGTGGGCCCCGCTGACTCGGCCCTCACCGAAGGCTGGAGACTGGCCGGGAAAAGCTCTTCCTGTTAGGTTATGCCGGCTCTCCTGAGCCACTCTGGTCTCTCCCAGATCACCAAGAAGACCTTGAGGCGGGCTTCGTAAGAGCGTGAGAGAGTAGGGAGAGCTTTCTGTGAAAATTTAGGAGCAAAGACAGCCTGGATGAGTGAGAGGGCCGTGGCCAGGAGCACAGGAGAGTGAGAAAGCCTGCAAGGTGGCTTGTCACTTCTCCAGAGGAAGGGTCACAGAGCTGGGGGGCGGGCACGGGGACACTCCCCACACCCCACAGTCTCGGCTTGAGAATGGATGCTCTCGTTTTGCATGGGCACCAAGACAGGGAAGCAAAAGCATTCCCCTTTCAAAAGAGCAATGGGAGGCAGTCCTCAAACTGAAAAAACGAATTTCTATCAAAATCACACTTCTGTCTGCCGGTCTGTTATTGCATCATGAGAAAATAGTTGGGTGGACTGTCGCGATGAACAGAGGCTTTCTTTTGGGTGGTCTGACTCGCAGTTCCCCTTGAAGCAGGCACCAGAACCTTCAGGGAGAGGTGGGATGATGTCCCCTAGGGATGTGCCTTGATTTGCAGTCATACTTCTTTTCGTAGCAGCCATTCCGCGTAGCTGAGTTCCATGGTGAACCACCAGGGATTTCTCGACTTAACTGCATCCATAAATCGCGAGCAATCCTCAGGGAAGCCTGCCACTCATGGCAGAATGTCAGCCCCTGGGCGGGGAGGCTGGTGCAGAGAAAGGCTTCCTGGTAGCCCCCAGACCACAGGAGACAAGCCACTTTCCAGCCTGCCCCACTGCCTCCACCTCCTCTTGGTCTCTTAGGTGGCTGCTGAGTTTTCCTGGGAGACAGAACGGACCTGGATGCTTGCTAGACACACCGACACATGCCAGGCTGGGTGGGAGGAAGAGAGACTGGGAGGAATGCAGGAAGCGGAGGTCAGAGGACATTAAGAGGGACACAGTGTTTCAGCCTCACTGGAAGCACAGGGGCACGGGGCGCCCTCAGCCAGAATCTGTTCTCTCCAGCCTCGGCCTGTTCAGGGCAGCCTGGGCGCTAAGCAGCCTTCAGGGAGCTGGGCAGTCCAGAAAGTGCTCTGTTCCCCCCGCCCTGCCTCCAGGTAAACATGTGTATTCATCTAAAACCACAACCACGGGGCTCGCGGTATTTTCCTGGAAGCCAATTAAAGCGAGGAGTCACAGTCATAGATAGAGTTAAACCATGTAGCAATTCCTTTTGGCTTACAAGTCCCTGAATTGCTTGTTTACACATTAAAAGCAAAAAAAAAAAAAAGGATCCTAAATTGCTGCAATTATACCTGCACCACCCACAGGAAAGGCTGCTGGCCTCCCTTCTAAAGGGCAATTGCTGTAGCTGCCCTGGTCTTGGTACTTTACAAGGTTTTGCTCACTTCTGATTACCACTGGCCTATCGCACTGCCAGGAGAAACTTATTTCCTCTCTGGCGCCTTGTTTTCTCCCCTCCTTCTCTCAGGCTCACTCTCCCTCCTTTCCCCTCTCCCTCCCCTCTCCCCCTCCCACCTTTCCCCCTCTCTCTTCCCCCTTCCCCTCTTCCTCTCCTCCTTCTCTCTCTCCCCCACACCTCTGTCTCCCCCACCCCACCCCCAGTTACTAGGAAGAGCTCACTTCCTCAGGATCAAAAGGGATTGCAGTTTCTGTGATCAACTGTATGTGGTTAGGCAAGCTCAGAATATCCTGAATGTGGAAATACTCAAAAGCCCATAATCTGGATAATAGTGGTCTGTGCTGGCCACATCCCGTAGGAAAGGCTCGGGAAACCTGGGTCGAAAATCTTACAAACTCTCATCTGGCCCACATGCATTCCATGCTGCTCTGGGTAGACCATTTCCTTTGGGTGACCCAACACACGGCAGTTGGGAGAGTCACTGCAGCTTCTACGTGTACCCCTGAAAGTCCTGCCTGAATCCCTTCCCTGTTTAATCGTGAAGGAATGCTGTTCCAAAGTCATGGGGTCAGGAGGCCACAATAAATCAATCCAGATCTACCCCTAATGAATGGCAAATTAAACAGCATTTGTTTTAAGTTCATAGGTCCTCTTGGAAGATGCCTTTTTAGTGTGAGCAAAATTCCTGAGTTGCAGGTAGGGGAGGCCGTGGGGGTTGCGTGGAGGCTGATGGAGTCTCTGGGTCTTTTTAGCCACACTTTTAAAAGGTGCTCCAAATTTTTCCAAAGTCAGTTTGCCCAGCTAACTGACCGCAGTGCCTTCTGCAGCCCTCAGCCCTGGGGCGGCATTCTTGGATGACCAGGGATGCTGGGGTGACCCAGACCCTTGTCCAGATTCCCCTGAACTTACCCAAGTGGTTCTGGGGGCTGGCTAGGGGTTTCTGAGAAGCTGTCACTCTCAAGGCTGCCAAGATGGAACTCAAACAAGTCTTCCAGTCGCGTCTAATTCTAGCATCAGCACGGAGACACGGCCTGTGACACTGAGGAGATTAAATCCCCAAGCCCGCTGTGCTCCTCTACCCACCTATGCCAGTCCCTGGAACAAACTTGTTAGAGCTGCTGCGCCAGGAAGAACAGAATAGCCTTTAGTCTTCTGTGGGCCCTAAGCATTTGGGTAATAAATAATAAAAGGTATTTATTACATGTTGCAGTGACATTGTGGAATTCAAATGCTGTTAACCATAACATTTTCTTCCTCGAATGTTAGAAAGAAAGAGAAAAGTATTGGGACTGGGGTGGGGGGTGGGCAGGACAGCAGGAGCAATGGCTTTAAAACCGGAGGAATGTGGTAAAGGGAGCCTTGTGTGTGTTTTATAGTCGCTGAATGGGGTAGAAAGTGGGGAGAAAACACGGGCAGGAAGTCGGGGATTAGGGCTTGGGGCCTGGCGCTGCCACCGTCTGGCTGTGCCACCTGGGCCGGGAGCCTTGCCCTCACGTGATTTCGCTTCTGCTTCGCCCCATGACGTGTGGGAGCGTTCCTGTTTTATCAGCTCTTTGCACAGCCCTCTCCTGAGACCTCTGGGTTGGGCTTCCCCGAAAGCCTCAGACACCCTCTTTTTTTTTTTAGATTGGAAAATATAGTTTATTTAAAAGGTAAATTACAGAGAGAGCGAAAGAGGAGACACACCTCCCCAAGGAACGGGAGGGGGCCAAAGCCAGGAAACATGACTCGGCCATAGCTCAAAGAGCACATGGCCATGTCAGGCTTAGCAACGCAATGGCCCCAGACGCTCTCTTTTAGCATGCTTCCTTTCAAGCAAAAGGGGCTGGACTCAGTCTGGGTGATGGGTTGGGGATGGGGAAACAGGCCCCGTGGTCTCAGTTTACCGTGCCATAGACTCGACAGCCATATCTTCCCTGGACGGGCACCCCTAACACCGCAGGAAGCACCAAGCGGTGGCTCAAAGCAGAGGTCTCTGAGTCAAGCTTCCAGCTCCTGTTCTGGCCCGGGTGACCCGTGACACTCGGTGGGACCCCGAGCGAGTTGTCCAACTTCTCTGGGCCACAGGTCCTCACCTGGAAGGTGGGGCCACGAACCTGAAGATGAGGGGCAGGAGCCCGCACTGTGCTCGGCACGTGTCCCCTCAACTAACGGTGGCCTTTCCTGGGCCTTAGTCCTTTTCACGTCCATCCGTGAGGGTAGATGGTGCTGGGAGCAGGAAGAACCGGCGTTCCTGGGTTTGCAGGGAACTCTGGTGTGTGCATGTGAGCTGCTTGGGGTGCAGCTGAGGAGGGGTCGCTGCAAATCTCAGGGAAGGATGCCAAGGCTGCAGGAAGCAGGCGTAGGACACCTCTTTGGAAAAGGATGTGGATTTTACATTCATTCATTCATTCACCTAGCACTCGAGAACCGACTGCTGTGTGGTTTTGGGCCGTCACAAGTCAGACCTGTGTTGGGTACATGGTGGGACTGTAGAGATGAGTGACCCCCTGGGGAGCTGACCATCTGCAGTGCAAGCCCACTGGCGTGGACGACAGAAGACCACAGGTCTGGGCGGGTAAGCATGGGGAGCAGGAGGCGGGATGACTGTCCTGATTTGCACGGGACTATCCTGAATCTAGCACTAACCGTCCCTCTTCTCAGGAAGCACCTCTGTCCCAAGCAAGCCGAAGTGGCTGGTCACCTGGTGGAAGGAGCCGGAGGAGCAGCCCCTACGTGAATCTTGCCACGTCAGGGAGGGTGTCTCGGCAGAAGGGCAGCTCCCCAAGGGCAAGTAGGAGTTGGACAGGCAAGGGTGGAGCGGAGCAGGAGGTGGCCAGGATCTCCAGCAGAGAGGACTATGTGTGCAAGACCCAGTGGCAGGTGACACCATGAGGCGGGGAGGTAGTGGGGAGAGACAGCGGCCGGCTTCTCGCGGCAGTGGGCGGTCGCTGCCCTGCAAACGTGCCCCACGTCTTCCTGATTGCCCCTCTGGCTCACGTTGCTTGAGAGTGGGGGTCTACAAGGTGGAGATGCCGTCCAGGCGACTCTCACCTCAGGCAGGGAAGTGGAGAAGACGGGCTCTTCCCAGGGTCCCATCCAATGCTTTCACTCATCCCATCCTAAGCAAAGAATCCACTCATTTTGTGCACAAGGTGAACGGCCCGCACTTCCCCATCGGGTCCATCTGCCTCAAGGGGTAACACACATCCTCCCGCAATGGATGTGCTGGCCATGATGTGTCCATCTTCATGCTGGCCAGCACAGACGTGTGGGATGTGCTACCAGAGGGCTCAGCCGCTGTGGAGGGGCGAGCGTATTTATCTGGTGTTTCTAAGTGAAAAAAAAACAAGCCCTTTCCTGGTGAGGCATCTCCACCCTTTCCCAAGCTCATGGGGGCCTAGAGAACCAGCTGGGGTTTGTTTTTCTTCCTTATCACCCCCTAAATGTTTGCTCTGTAGAAACACGCTTTGCCTTAGCTTACTTCTGCCTTTTGCAGAATCCACTCTGTAAATATGCAGCTCATTCAATTGAGAGGGTACTTGTTTGGCTTTTCAGAGCTTCTTTCCCAAAGCAAATCACTCGAGGAAAGGTGGTTTCTAGATGGTTCATCCTGTAGCCATGTGTTTCCTCTCCCAGTCGGAGGCTGGTGTGGACATATTGGGACACACAAGCAAGTGTGTTTTCTAAAGTCTCTCCCAGGAAGGGAAAGACCATGGGGAGAAAAACAGCCCTGCCATCCCTTAGGAGGGCTTTGTGGGGGGCCTGGTAGTGCTCGAGATAAGGCAGCTGATGTACATTCTCAACCAGAGAAAATGTCCCAGGCTGTGCCTCACGATAGCAGGAACTCAGGGCTGTCTTGCCAGGGCTTTATACTAAGTGCCAAATCCTGATGACTTTCTTAGGCATGGAGTGCAAGAACATGACTCATGGTGCATCGCTCGGGCATTCGCGAGTCTGCTCAGCGTTAAGTCCCCCAGACCTCTGTGGAGTTGACTTTCTTTTGTTTTCCCCTTCCATTTCAGAGCAAGAGCCGCATGAACTCAGATGTGAAGGCTGGCGGGAGCATGGGGGAGCTGGGGGGGGCCCATCCTGCTGCTGTTTCAGCCTGCCTGTGCTCGGCGCCTGGGGTCCGTGCAGACTTGCAGACTCGGACCCTTCGGAGGACAATCTGCGGGAACCACCTCTGTTTCCTTCCGTTTCCGTGGAAACAAGGGGCCCGGGTGATGCTTGGGATTGCTCAGACAGCTGCAGACCTCTGGGGCACTTGGAGAAAGGTGGTAGAATTTTGGAGCATTGATGTACATGTTTTCTACCTTCCATCTATAAGGGGGGGACCCCCAAGCCCCAAAATTTATTGATTAAAAATTGTGTGTTGATTCTTACACGTTTACACTTCAGTCACCTTCAAAGTCCTCTCCTTTGCATGCAATACACCTGCCGAGATGCTGTTTCCACTGCTCAAGACAAGTTTTGAACTCGTTCATTCTGATGCCTTTGAGTGCTTCTGCTGTTTTTCGTCTCACCTCTTCCCCAATGGCAAAACGTTTCCCTTTGAGGATTTTTTTTCATCTGAGGAAACAAAAAAAAGTTGCTCGGGGTGAGATTAGGTGAATAGGGAGGTTGGGGTACGGGGGTCATGCCGTTCTGGGTCCAAAACTGCTGAACGCTCAGTCAGATGTGGGCAGGTGCTGTCACAATGGAAGAACCAGTCACCTGTTGGCCACAACTTGGAATATTTCTTCTGCAGATCGTGATTCAACCTTCTCAAAGCTTCCAAATAAGAACTCTGGGTGAGGCAACCCCTTCGGGTCCCCTCCCACTGTGGGAGCTTCTCTGTCCTCTCAATAAATCCTGCTTTCTCACTTAAAAAAAAAAAAAACTAAACTAAAAAACTTTGACCCTTTGATCCAGAGGAACAAATTCTGAGTGTCCTGCAAAGGACCCGCCCTCCAAAAGATAATTCCTTTTTTTGGAGAGGATTCCCTCTCATATAACACTGAGAGTTGGGCTGGATGTTGGGGGTTTTCCTAGAGACAGTTACTATCAAGAAAACCATCCAGGGCTTCAGTCTCAGGCTTCTGACTTCATGAAGGGTTGGAATAAGTAACCTCTCTCCACGGAGATTAATAGAATCTATTTCAAAACCTCAATGGAAGGCTGTACTCTCCTCCTACTTGGCGATATTCAGTTGACACAGTCAACTTACTCACTCTGAAAGTCTCAGGTATGTTGGTGAATCAGCAGGGGTGATGCTGAAAATACTTAACAGACAAAAAAGAAAGCTAATGAGCACTGATAGCCATCAAAGGGATAGTGGTTGTGAATAGCAGATGTGGCCTCATCCATGTCTCAGTGCATGTCAGTCCAGCAAAGCACCAGCCACTTGCAATAGCTACTGCCAAGGCACTGATGATTCATCACTGATCTGTTCAATAAATATCGCCTGCTGACACTGTGTCACTCACTTTGCCAGGCTTGTGGGGGACCATGCTGGACAAAACCGGACATACTCCTGTCCTGGACCTAACATTTCGATCTGAGGGACAGGCATCAATCAAGTCATCACATAAAAATACACAAAATGTCAACCTTGGCAAGGAATTGCACAAGACACCATGATGGGCCTTGACCAAGCTGGGGATACTATGTCTGAGCTGAGACCTGAAAGATGAGAAGTAACTAACCAGGCTCTACAGGAGGGAAGCGTGCTTCTGGCAGAGGGGACAGCCGGCCCATGTGTAATTGAGTGAGTTGCCCAGCCACACAGAGTCAGAGAGAGGTGTAGACTTCTAGCTGGGGGTCCACACTAGCCCTGGTAGAGTCAGAAAGTGGTGGAGACCTCCCAGTCAGGGGTCTACACTAGCCCTGGTAGAGTCAGAGAGAGGTGTAAAGCTCCCAGCTGGGTGTCTACACTAGCTTTGATGGACTCAGAGAGAGATGTAGACTTCCAGATGGGGTCTACACTAACTCTGGGAGCACCAGAGAGAGATGTCGACCTCTAGCTAAGGATCTACACTAGCCCTGGTAGAGTCATAGATAGATGTAGAGCTCCTAGCTGGGGGCCTACGCCAGCTCTGGTGGACTCAGAGAAAGGTGCAAAGCTCTCAGCTAGGGGTCTACACTAGCCCTGGTAGACTCAGAGAGAGGTATAGGCTCCCAGCTGAGAGTCTACACTAGCCATTAGCCCTGGTAGAGTCAGAGAGGGGTGTAGATCCCTAAGGGTCTGCACTAGCCCTGGTAGTGCCAGAGGGAGGAGTAGAGCTCCCAGCTAAGGGTCTACACTAGTTCTGATGGACTAGAGAGAGGAGTAAAGCTTCCAGTTGGTTGTCTACACTAGCCTGGTAGAGTCAGAGATAGGTACAGAGCTCCCAGCTGGGGGTCTAAACCAGCTGTTGTAGAGTCAGAGAAAGCTGGAAAACTCCCAGGTCCAAGCTGGGGGTCTACACTAGCCCTGGTGGAGTCAGAGAGAGCAGCAGAGGTTCCAGAAGGGAGTCTCTACTAGCCCACTCCAATGGAACTTTCTGCAGTAATGGGAAACTTCTCTAATATGCTGTTGGATACAGTAGCCATTGGTCATACATTGCCACTGGACACTTAAACTGTGCCCACTGTGACTGAGGAACTGAAATTTTATTTAATTTTAATTAATTTAAGTGTAAATAATCAAATGTGACTACCATGTTGGAAAGCACAGATCTGAACTAGCCCAGGTTACGTGGGGCAGAGGCTCATTGAAGAGGGGAAGAAACGATTTTTTAATGAGAGAATAAGAGTATTGGCCTCAGGGATTTCATTCATTTACTCACTCAAAAACAAAAATCTGTTGTATCGATTATGTGCCAGGCATCAGGCTACACCTGGAGAGTCCCTGATTAACAAGACCAACCTCTTGCTCTTGAGGCATTCAGAGGCTGATAGAGCAGATGAACGCACAGTGATAACAGTGATACAATGTGACTGAATTGACAAGATCTTGCTCTTTCAGGGTCCTTCCAATGAGAAGAACTGAGGGGTCATTCTTCTCCAGTTCAACTCTGGGTATGCTCAACCCTATAGGCAAAGGTCATGAGTTTTAAATATCAACTGCTCTATATGCCAAGTCCTTCAAATAAAAGGAGAGGGCTTTCATATAACACATTTTTTAAAAACTCCCAAATGCAGTATACCAATATTTAAAAATAGGTGGATTTGCATTTCCTCAGACTTCAGCTCTTATGTGTGGGGATCTATTGCTGCATTTGGGGAAGTTGGTCCCAATGATTAATATTCTTTATAAGTAGGCAACGGGGTTTCCACTCAAGGTTAGTGACATAGAATTTTATTTAGAGCCAAGCTGTATTTTTATGGGACTTCCAGGCATTGACTTTTGCTTCTTGCCCAAGCTAAAGAGGGAGCTAATAACTTTTACATATTTTCTATAAGCTCTTTCTCACAAGCAGTCCCGCTCAAACACTTCAAACATTTCAGCCTTCCTGCTATTACATACAGAATGCCAACAGTCATTACATCATTGTAAAGAACACTTCCTGATACTCAATTATATTCATTATGCCTAAATATTTAATTCCTGCCAATACCCAATTTAAATCGTCACTTCAAAATAATTTGTTTCCGATGATTGGGATCTACTAAATTACCTCCTCAAACCAATCACCTGAAAAAACATTACATGCCAGGGAGAATAGAGACTTTTCCTATTATGGCCCCAAGACACTTGCCAGGGAAGCTCTCCTTACAGCACACGGGTGTTTCCAGAAGTTTCTGACTCACAGCTTGTTCCTCCACCTCAGAGACCCAGGAGCAAGAACCTAGAGGGTGCCCACTGAGCTAGTTGGTGACGACTATGACTGCTCAACAAAATTAGCTACAGAAAGGGAGGCCTCCTCCAGATACACTAAACCAGAACCACCAAGAGAGCCTGGAAATCAGTATTTAAAAAAATTATCTCAAGGCATTCAGGAAAGACTGGCTAACAGACTAGAAGATACTAACTTCTACAGTTTGTATATTTTAAACTGTTACGCTTATGACATAATTTTAAACTGTGAAGTTTATCAATGTCTCTTTTTCTTCTGAATTAGACAAGTACTTCAGAAGTCCTTAATTCCAAAGTGACTCTCCCTCTTCCATATTATTGCTATATTATTCCTCTGTCAATACTTATCTAAATTCTGAATGCATTTCATTTGTTTCTTTGCTTGCTAAAGTTTCTCATATCTTGCTCTTTCCTCGTGTGTTAAATTTTGTTCTAAAGTCTACCCTTTGACATTTCTTTTCAAGGAAAGAAATGGGTCTTAGTAGTAATTTTTTTTTTTAGTTTTTGGAAGTCTAAAAATATCTTCCTTATATAATTTGAGAGGAAAACCTTAACAGACTATACAAAACTAAAATAACAGTTATGTCCCTTCAGCATAGAGAAGATATCATTCCATTGTCTTCTGGAATCCATTGTTGCTTACGAGAAGTCAGCTGTTAATAATCTAATTATCGTTCCTTTAAAGGCAATCTGTTTTTCTCTCTGGTAATGTCTATCTTCATTTTCATGTTGTGTAGTTTCAGTGATACGTGTTCAGGCACATATTTGTATTTAATTATCAGATTTGGATTCCATGTTCTTTTTCAATCTAAGAATTTATAATTTTCTTTAAGTTTGGAAACATTTCTACCATTGTCTTAAAATAACACCTCTTTCCCACATGTTGAGCTTTTCATCTATCTCCATGTCTTTTTATCTTCTCTTCTATATGCTTCATCTCTTGGAACTGTGTTCTGAGTGGTTTCCTGACTTCTACTTCTAACATACTAATTTTCTCCTCAGTTCCACCTTGCCGTTTTACTCATATAGTTATGTTATAAAAAATTTAATGACTGTATCTTTATTACTAGAATCTATATTTGCCTGTTTGAAAAAAAAAGCCCCCCATTAAAAATATTTTCTTTCTTTCTTTTTCTCTTGAACATTTTAAAGATGCTACCAAAAGCCTCTCTTATTTTGCACCAGTGTCTCTGTTTTCATTATTTGCTCATGATCTTTCATGGAAGTTTGTTTTCTGATGTGTTTCTGAGCTTCTTTTCAGGAGAAATGTTCTCCATGGAAAACATCTCTATGGGGAGGTCCAAAGTTGGCTTGTGGACCACTTCTTTTGTTTCTCTCACTCCCTTATCACATGGGAAATGTGGATTTGGAATCCACTCCTGAAAAGAGTGGTCTTGGAGTTTCTGCTTCTTGCAAGTGACTTTTCTCCTTTCTTCAGTGCCACAGATCTTACTGGTAGACAGAGATTTCCTAGTGCTCTATCAAGACAGAACTTTGTGGTACTTTGATGTCAGCAGCAGTTAGGGTCTAGCTGTAAAGCATACATAGGGTATATAATTTCAAAACCTATTCTGCACAGCGGATACTTCTGTAACCCCCAGGTACATTCCAGTTCCAACATGTCCATAAGGAATTTGCCTTTCAACTTCTACTTTGAGCTCTCCCTTAGAGTAGTGATTGAAAGCATAGAGTATAGGTTTTGACAACTTGGAATTAAAATACCAGCTCTGCAACTTACAAATTTTGGAGACATTACTTAACCTCTCTATGCCTCAGTTTCCTCAACTGCAAAATGGGGTAATAAATGTATCCTCATGAAGCTGTGAGGATCAAGTAAGTTAATACAGGTGGGACACTGAGAATGATACCTGGCATACAGCAATCACTAAATATGCACTTATTATTATTTCTTGCTTTCAAGCTTACCTGAGCTCTCAATTTAAAAAAAATATATTCTGTATGTACATAACATATATTTTAAATATATATTATTTTGTTAGATGTATTTTATTATTATACATGTATACATGTGTTTTCTATATTTTCTTTCATAATTTTAAAGATATGTTTTATGTATGGGAAGCACAACATTTTTAATTCTGTTGGAGAAATATGGCCTCTCTAAAGTGAGGGCACAGTGGTGGCCAGCAGGACATGGGAACTTACATCCTATTCCGTTGCTCTGTTGGGATGTGGGGCCCCTGACGTCGCAATGGCTGGGTCCTTTTTTCCTCATTAAAGGCTTGTCTGGGTTCTGCTGTCTTTTCTCTATTTCCCATGGCTGTCACCACCGATCTTCACAAATTCATCTTTATTTTGGAGGTCAGGGAGCTCCAGAGATGTTTAGATGTATTTGAGCTGGCTGGAGAGTTATTTTGCTTCATTCATTCCTCCATACAAAAGGTCTTTTATTTGGGGTTTTACCACTTTATGTGACCACACCAGCAAGCCGGTAGAGCTGAATGTGGTATTTTCACAAGGAATAATGACCTGAGGGCCGAGGCCTGTTCCCGAAAGCGGGATTGTGGATGCTGGTCTTGGCTCCCTTGCTGGGGTTTATTAACAGAGTGTTTATAAAACCACCCTATTTTTATTTACCAAGAATATTCATGGGAGAAAGGGGCAAAACAAAAAAGGGCCTGGGACTCAAAATTCTCTGAGGATAAATCAGTCAGGTAGATCATATTTACACAGATAACCAGGACCAAGGCAATGTGTCAGCCTACTCAGCTGCTGGCCACAGATCAGCCAAGATGTACACTTACCATCAACCTTCTCTCATGCCGCAGAAATAATACCTGCAGGCTGCTCTGAGACTTCTTGGGGAGGAAGGTCTGAAAGAGTAATTTCACCAAGCCTGTGGCGTCCGTCCCTCAGCTTTACAAGTCAGAGCTCCTGGTGCGCTGACTGGCCGTTCCTCGATGGATGCCACGAAGAGTCCTGCTGGGTGTGCACTTCCCACTCTCCTGCCTTCCTTTCTCCTTGGAATCTCAGCCATAGCTGTGTACACTGTGGTGACACACAGGTGATCAGAGACCCTTACTATACATCATAACATCAATTTCTGGTAGAAAAACCCCCTAAGACAATCTTGAACTTGGGCAGGGAGTTTGACCATGCCCTCCAGATGACAGTGGACAAAGCTCTGTGAGAGCACGCGTGCCTATTTCTGTGGCTGGGGGTGGGGGGAAGCGGCGTGTAGTACCACCAAGGGTCTTGGAGCCAAAACATAATGAAAAGTCCATCCTCTGGGAATTCCTTTTTGTGTGGCCTCACTAAATCTACAAAACGGGAAACGGGTACAGTGGCTAATACAGGGTGTAGCTTTGATGTGCACTGCACAGAAGTCTGTCTAAACTGCATGACCAAGTTTACAAGTGGTTTTGTGTTTTCTGATTTCTGTAGGTAGACTCACTCTTCCATGAGAGGGAATTCACACATGGTGGAGAGAGAGATTAGAATTTAAAAATTTAATCCCAGCTATGTCAAGGGGTCATTCATTCATTTATCAGTTAATTCAACAAATACTTATCAAATATCTACTATGTGTCAGGCTCTGTGCTGGACGCTAGAGATGACATGAAGGTAAGGCAGACACGTCTCTGCTTTCTCAGAAAGTACAAGTTGCGTGCCCAGTGTCTGCCAGGCAACCTTGCCTCTCAGCCTCATGTTTCGCCTGTAAAACGGGGTTGTGGTCAGGTTGAAAGGAGAACATGTATGGCAAAGTGCTTTATAAACTCTAATGTTTTGTATATATTTAGGATCACACACATACATGCATACAAACACACACATGCACACAAACACACCCACACAGGAACAACAGTCTCCCAGTCACCGAAGAGCATAATAAAGGGTGGATGAGGTTTGATCAGAGAATAGGACTTAACTCTTATATTTCTCAAAAGGTTCAGGTTTTGTAGAGACTTCCTTAACAGTTAATTAAGACTGAGGATGTCTGAGGCCTCCTTCAAAAATTTTTGGAACGAGGAGGGTTCTTCATTATAAACCAACCTGAGCATTTTTGTTCTTCTGCTGTGTGCATGTGCTCTTAGGCATCCAGGGCAGCACTTGAAGGGCATTCTGAACAACTTCAAAGTCAAGGATGGAGACAAGACAATGGAACAGCTCAACAATGCACCAAGGGTGCCCACATAAAGCAGGCTGGTCCTGGGAGCATCCTTCCTCCAGACTCCTGGAAGCCAGAAAGGTTGTATGGAAGGAGTGGCTTTTTTTTGTTTTTTTCGATTGGAAAATATAGAAAGTCAACTAGAGAGAGAGAGAGGAGATTCACTTTCCCAAGGTAGGGGAGGAGGTCAAAGCTAGGAAACATGGCGGCCATAGTGCGAAGGACATATGGTCTGGCCAGTGCTTAACAAAACAGTGTCACGAGTGGCTTTCAGTGGACACTCTGTGATTGCAGAAGGATTGACTGACTTTTCTTCTCCATGCCCAATTTTCTAAAATCACCCAGAGGTGGGCACTTTAGGCAGGGCCAGACAGAAAGAGACAGGCAGGGAAACCAGAAGCTCCGAGCGTCTCTTGTGATGAAAGGCCATGGAGCTGGGGCCCAACCCTTGGCTGTCAGGGGCTCCTCTTTCTTTTCTAGACCAAGTAAGCATGTCAAGGACTTGATTACAGTGGCTGGATAAAGACAAATGGTGGGTCATTCTCCAAGGGGTTTGGATTGTGATATCTAAAAGAGAGAAAGTACTGTGAGGCAAGAAGGAGTCAGAAGGACAAATGGATATCGCAGACCCAGCTGTTTCTCCCATTCCTACCCTTGACAGAACCATGCACACTCTCACCTGAGTCTTGGGCCAAGACCTCCTTACTGATCTCCTAGTTTTTTCTCTAAACTTCCTCTAGTGCCTTCTACATACAAGTCAGTGTGTGTGTGTGTGTGTGTGTGTGTGTGTGTGTGTGTGTGTGTTTCAACTAAAGTCAGATTATATCTCTCTCTCCCCTCTTTGAAACTCCTCTTTTGCACCTGGAAGAAACCCCGAGCCCTTTACCTTGACTAGAAGACCTTGCATGGTTTGGTCTCCAAGATCTCATTGAAGATATCTCCTACCTTCCTCCTCTTCCTGCAATCCACCCACACTTTTCTGATTCCCCCAATTTTCTGGACTTCCTCAGGACCTTTGCACGAGCTGTTTCCTTAGCCTGGAAGGCTCTTCCCTGTCCGATTCTCCCCCTCTCCTCCGAGAGGCCCCCCTGGTTCTCTGGCCAGGGCAAACCCTGCCCTGCTCTCCTTCTCTCTACTACAGAACTCTGGTGACTTGCTTCAAAGCACCTGCCCCGGTGTGCAATTTATGTACTTGTTTATTTGGGTAAACCGAGTCAACTATAAGCTCCAGGAAAGGCAAATGCATCTATGTTTACTCACCAGACCCTAGTGCTTAAAACGTGAGCTGGTGTCCAGAACTTATTCACTAAAGGAATAAATAAATGTTTGAGTGTCTTGCTCCTTAGTTTTTCCTACCGAGCGCAGAGGTGCCTGTGCAGGTCGTCCATGCCTAATTCCTCCATGCCTCCCGCCTCCCACATGCAGTTGCTCCTGTCTGGGCTGCTTTTCCCTTGGGATCTGCAAACTCTTACTCACTCTGCTTCAAGAACCAACACCCCCTCCTCTTCTGGGAAGCTTTCTCTTACAGCTTCTCTCAAAAAACCAACTTGGAATTTATTTATAAAAAATTGTCCTGAGTCCATGGGTTTGAGGTCAGCCTGGGCAACCTGGCGAGACCTCATCTCTACAGTCAATCAAAAATTAACCGGGTGTGATACTGCGCGCCTCTTGTTCTGGCTACTGGGAAGGCTGAGGCAGAAGGATCGCCAGAGCCCGGCAGGTCGACACTGAGGTGCCCGTAAGCATGCCACTGCCCTCCAGCCTGGGCGGCACAGTGAGACTCCCACTCAAAAAAAAATACCTATTTAGTCTTACATGTTTAAACTTTAGTTACCTTCAAAGGACTGTCCGTTTGATGCTATCCACCTACTGAGACAGTTTTTCCGCCGCTTAAAATAGTTTTTTATCTTGTCTGTTTGGAAGCTTTTTAGTGCCTTTCCTGTTTTTTGTTTCTCCTCTTCCACATTGGCAAAACATTTCCCTTTGAGGATTTTTTTTCATCCGGGGAAACAAAAAAAAGTTGCTCAGGGCGTGAACAGGTAACTAAGGGGTATGGGACTGGGGGTCATGTTGTCTTGGGTCAAAAACCTGAACACTCAGTGCAGTGTGGGCAGGTGCATTGTCATGGCGGAAGAACCACTTTGCCACAACTCTGGATGTTTCTTCTGCACATTGTGATGCAGCCTTCTCAAAAATTCCAGATAAAAACTTAATCCAGAGGAACAGATTTTGAGTGTACTGCAAGGGGCCTGCCCTCCAAAAGATAATTCTGGTGTTTTCGGGTTCCCCTTCGTAGATGTCTGTTAGCATTTATGGTAATTAGGTGTTACATTTTGTTTTCTTTTTTGAGACAGGATCTCTGTCACCCAGGCTGGCATGCGGTGGCACCATCATAGCCCACTGCTGCCTTGAACTCCTAAGCTCGAGTGTTCCTCCTACCTCAGGCTCCTGGGTAGCTGGGATTACAGGTGCATTCCACCATGCCTGGCTAATTCTTTTTGGTAATTTTTGTAGAGATAGGGGTCTCACTATGTTGTCCAGGCTGGTAGGGAACTACTGGACTCAAACGGTCCTTCTGCCTGGGCCTCCCAAAGTGCTGGGATGACAGGTGTGAGCCACTGTGCCCGGCCTAAGCGTTTACCTCTCTGGCTTTTCCATTGTGACCTCTCTGAGAGCAGGAAGCATCTTATTCCTCTTTGCACCGTCAGCCCCAGTGTGGTGTCTGGAACATGATACTCCCATATATATACATTTGCGGGGTGCCTACAGATTTTGTACATGTCTTTAGGGGACACTCTGGGACAGCACAAGCACACTCTACACGTGGCCTCACGCAGGGGGCTGGAGCCAGGGGAGGGGCCCTGGGGGCTGCCCGCCCGGGATGTCCCCTTCCCCTGGGCTCCGGCCTGGACACCAGGTCATGCTGAGCCGTGGGAAGTGTCCTCCCCCGCTGACCACATCCTGCAGCCAGGCATGGCGGGTGTCCTCACCCACCTTCCTTGAGGCCGTGGCCCCGGGCTGGTTTGGGCCAGATCGGCCACCTGACCTCCGGTCACCCCCAATTCATAATAATACCCAAGTCCCACCTTGGAGAGAACGCGCAGCCCTGTTGTGCACGTGCGCCGCGTGTAGACGCGAGTTCCTGCACTGCGCCTGCGCACAAGAAGCCCCGCCCCCTCCGCTGGACCACTTCATGCCCTCTGCAAGATGCCACGTGGCCCGTGGGCCTTTTAGGGTCCGGAGAGCTCATCCTGTCCCTCTGGGGCTCCTGACCCTTTCTCTGGGAGTGAGTTCCTGGGTAAAACCCACCGTTGACTCCGGTGGTTTCTTCAGCCTCCTGGACTCCGGCCTTCCCTTGTGGGGGTCTCTGGGTCCGGCACAACAATGTCCTAGAAAGAAAAGGGCCTGGGGAAAGCAGGCCACCCGGGGGGCTCTGCCAAGCGGCAGGGCTGGTGGTGGTGTCAGCCCGCGTTCCCCACTAAGCACAGGACAGTCTGTGAACGGTGGGGGGGGGCGAGTCACGCCCCCTCTCACCTGCCCCACTAGAAGTGCAAGCCGTCTGCGTCCATGCCTGGACAGGGCTTTCCCTGCCTCTGAGGGGAGGACCTTCTCCAGGTGGATCTGCAAGCCCAAGTCATCGGAACAAAAGCTGCTTGCCTGCTGTGGCTGCCACCTGCGCCCCACAGCCCCCCCCGTGGGCCTGGAACCTCTGCTGCCTTGTGGGAGAGGAGTGTGGAGGCTTCCGGGGACACATCTGGTGGGGGCCACTGTCAGGCGAGAACTGAGACCCTGTGCATTAGCCTGACAGCCTGGGCCTGCTGGAGGTGCGGGAAGGGGTGGAGGTGGGCTCACTGTGCCTTGTCCCTCCCTGCGGCCACCATTAGACACCTGTTCCCTTGACAAGGAGGCACGGCTCCCTGCTGGGCACATGGAGTCCACCGGTGAGAGCTCTGGACTCTGAAGACAGCACAGCTGTCAATACTCGTGCCTTTATTGACTCAGGCTTCCTAACTTCTTTGACATTGTCTCTCTCCACCCACTTCTCAGAGACCCTCCAGGCCCTCCTGTTCATGTCTCCCCAGCGAGAGACCTGGGACACCCAGACGATATTCCAGATCTTTCTACCTTTGCCCTCTGCAGAATGACAGCAGTTTCTGAGGCACAGTGGAAAGGGTGGTAACCCATAGGTACGCTCCAGAGTCATTTTTCGTCTCTTGAAGATCAAGAAAACATTCAGAGGAACAAGTGGGAATTTCAGATTCCACGGGAGATCTTTGGGCAGTCTTGCCTTTCAGGCATTCCATAAGTCACAGCCACCCAGAGGTCTCCAGGTCTGATTTTGCCTTTTGAGGCCTTGGAGTACATTCTTAGGCGGACACGATTTTGGGTGTTTGAAAGGTCTGGGCCGGCTGGTGCATTGCCCATAAACTAGCTGTTGCCCAGGAGCGCGGACGTTATCTTAATGGTACTGTTAGATCAGGAGTGTAGCACATCATTAAAATAGCTCATTGATTAGAAGAAAATAATTAACTTGCCCTGTATTGCTGGAAAGCCTCTTGACATACCAGGCCAGAGATATGGAAGGGGCGCCGGGTCATCCATCTTTTGATCATTTGTTTTCCCTCCAAGGTGGTGAAAAACGCCCCGATAACCCCGAGGGAAGAGAAGGATGTAAACAAGTCTCCCTTCTCCTTCTCCCTCTTCGCAGAGGGGAGCAGTCTGCGGACGCTCCGGAGTGTGGTGTGTTTACTCCAGTTACATAGAGACACTCCTCTAAATCAAACACTCTGGCGGTGCCTTGGTGCGGTGAGGCAGTGGTTCTTTTCAAGTGACTTGATAGAATGTGAGATTCGACTTTTTCCTGACAGGATGTAAACACAGAAACCTAAATATTTTAATCAAGGCCAGCCATGGGCAGGACTAGGAAGCAGGGCGTGTGGCTTCTCGTGGCTTTTCCACGTCCTTCCTGCCTTCCCTGGTATCTGTCTTCCTCTGACGTCCCATCCTCTCTGTCTACTGGGGAGAGAGGTTGACAAACTTATTTACATTCAGGAGGGATGTGGTTCAAGGTATTTTGATGCTCAGAGACGTTTGTGCTGTAGCCAAAGGCTTGAAGAGCGTGGAGCCAAAGGATGTCCTTGGGTAGGCCTTTTGCTGGCATGTTTGGGCCTGCTCGGGACCCTGGACGTCCAGCTGTCCACTCTGCGGCCGTGGTCATTCTGCTGGCGATGTGCATCAGAGGGGTGGGCTGAGAAAGCGCAGGTCTGGGTCTCCCGGGGCCTCGTGCTGACTCAGCTATGCGCCCCTGCCTTCTGTCTCCACGCCTCATCCTCGGCCATTCCCTCAAGGAGCCAGTGTTACTGACAAAAGGATATTGTGTTCAGATCAGAAAATCAAATGGTGGAGCACTGTTGGCCTGGGGAGCAGAGTCTAAGTTTGGAGTCTACAGGCATCAGACATTCTGACCCTTATCAACTGAGTGACCTGGGCACGTAGCATCATGTCCCCACAACAGTCTAGCAAGACTGCTGTGAAATTTGCATCAAATCACATAGGAGAAAATACTGGGCCAATACCCGTTAATTTTCCTCCCTTTAAAAAAAAAGTAATCAGGCTGGGCTTGGTGGCTCAACCTGTCATCCCAGCACTTTGGGAGGCTGAGGCGAGTAAACTGCCTGAACCTGCGGGTTCGAGACCAGCCCGGGCAACTTGGTGAGACCTCATCTCTACAATAAATCAAAAAATGAGCTGTGTGTGGTAGTGCACCCCTGTAGTTCCGGCTACTGAGGCGGAAGGATTGCCGGAGCCCAGCAGGTCGACGCTGGAGTCCAGCCTGGGCAACAGAGTAACTTCAAAAAAAAAAGCTGGACTTGGTGGCTCAGCCTGTAATCCCATGACTTGGGAGGCTGAGGTGAGTGGATTGCCTGAGCCTGGGGGTTCGAGACCCGCCTGGGCAACTTGGTGAGACCTCATCTCTACAATAAATCAAAAAATTAGCAATTAGCCGGGTGTGGTAGCGTGTGCCTGTAGTTCCAGCTACTTGGAAGGCTGAGGCGGAAGGATCACTGGAGCCCAGCAGGTCGAGGCTGTGGTGGAGTGCAGTGGAGCAGCCACTGCACTCCAGCCTGGGCGACAGAGTGAGACTCCAACTAAAAAACAAACAAGCAAAAAAAACATTTATTATTTAAAAAAAATAATCAGAAGCTCTAATTTTCACTTGAATATAGTTTGTCAACTGTTAACTCCTAATCTGCTTATATAACTTTTTAAAAAGATGACATGAGTGACTTTTCCCCCCTAAGTGTATAAATAATACATAGTCACTTGAACTTGGAAAAAAGAAAAGAAAACTTCTATAAGCTTTCTTTAGGCAGACCCCCCATTTTAAAAAGAGTGCATTTTTCTCAGTGTTTTTTCAACGCATGTGCCCTCCCCTCTTTGATAGGTTTGCTGTCACACTGCACACTCTGTTCTGTGGCTTCCTCTTCTCCTTTGCTGCATCCTGAATGATCTCCCATGTCATTAGACGTGTTTCATGTGTGCATGTGAGTGTGTGTGTGTGTGTCCTTGCTGTCATCACTAGGAGAGCCCATTAGAACACAGCACTTGAGAAGTAACTCTCAAGGTTCTGTTAGGACACATGTCCGTCACTGAAATGGCCACTCTCGAGGCAGGAGTGGTGGCCACTTTCTTGGTTATTTTTAGACCCTTGCTCACAGAATTGGCTCTTGGCACAACCGTGAGCCTGTGTGTGGATGTTTGTCTCTGACGTGGCTGAATACAGGAGTGGGATGTGGATGGTGGCGGATCTCAGCCGAGTTCTCCTCCCCTCGGCTGGAAATTTCCTCTGGATTCCATGACTGAAGGCCACGTCTCAAACACAGTTGTTGCCAAGGGTCCTTCGTATCCTACAGCTGCCCCCAGGGCAGCCTGGAGTTGTGGGCTCAATGGTCATTGAATGAATGAATCAATGCGTGATGAAGACAGAGGCCTGCCATTCATTCAGAAATGAGGACCCCATGTGGGTTGGAGTTTATTCTCAGCATGACCGCATAGGTCATTTTTAACTTTCTCTTTGTGTTGCTTAGCTTCTCTGTGCCTCCGTTTCCTTCCCTGCAAAATGGAGATAATAATAGCACCTACCTCATGGGATCGTTGGCGTGCTGAATGAATGGATGCACACGGAGTGCTGTCAACATCGCCTGGCAAGGGGGAATGCTCAGCAAACCCGAACTGTCGCCGTCATCATCATTATCGTTATGTGCTTTACAAGATATTCCTAGATGTGGGCAGCAAGCCCAGCTACCCTCACACATACGTTTTAAGCGTATTCTCAGAAGACACAGCACCTTGCCTCGGGAACACAGCATCTTAGGACAGCAAGTCAAATCGAATTGAGAGGTTGGTGAACTCTGATGGAGACCAAAAGGGGCTGATAAAAAGACAAGGGAAGCCGGGCTCGGTGGCTCAATCTGTAATCCCGCGCCTTTGGGAGGCTGAGGTGAGTGGATTGCCTGAGCCCATGGGTTTCGAGACCCGCCTGGGGCAGCAAGACCTCATCTCTACAATAAATCAAAAAATCAGCCGGGCATG
>NW_007257615.1:593282-667852 GCF_000164805.1 Carlito syrichta | reverse complement strand
GCCTCAGCCTTCCAAGTAGCTGGAAGTACAGGTGCGTGCTACCACACCTGGCTAATTTTTGATTTATTGTAGAGAGGAGGTCTTGCCAAGTTGCCGAGGCGGGTCTCGAACCCGCGGGCTCAGGCAATCCACTCACCTCAGCCTCCCAAAGCGCTGGGATTACAGGCTGAGCTATCAAGCCTGGCCCATTGTTTTTTTTTTGAGTCAGAGTCTCACTCTGTCTTGCCCAGGCTGGAGTGCAGTGGCATGCTCATGGCCACCGCAGCCTCGATCTGCTATTGTAGAGATGAGGTCTCGCCAAGTTGCCCAAGCTGGTCTCAAACCCATGGGCTCAGGTGATCCTTCTGCCTCAGCCTTCCAAGTAGCTGGAAGGCTTGTGTCCCCATGCCTGGCTAATTTTTTCATTTATTGTAGATACAACGTCTCGCCAAGTTGTGCAGCTGGTCTTGAATCCCTGGTCTCTGGCCTCAGTCTCCCAAAGTGCTGGGATGGCAGGTGTGAGCCACCGCGCCTGGCTGGGCGTGAGCATTTGTAAAGTGCTCCATGGGATTTGAAGGTGCAGTGAAGACTGAGAGTTGCTACTCTGGGATGTTGAGGGAGAAGTGTGCGAACCCATGCTGCTTCCTGTCCCCCTTCCCCAGTTTGCACAGAGGCAGGGGATTGGGGCGGGGAGTTAGGCGGAATTAAAGGTAGAAATTGCAAAATAAGGAAAAGTAGATCAACTCACGAGAGGGCTCTCAGCCCATGACTGATCACGCCGGGTCTAGAACTCAGCCTTCAGGGCACACAGACTGGTTCTCAATACGTCTCCAACCCTGCCTGCCGATTTCTCTCTGTCCTTGGAGACCTAAGTAGAAAAACTAGCCCAAGAATTTGAAATCTGCACCTTGGTGGTTAGGGTGGCCATAGATTGAGGGTGAAATCAAAATGCCGGCCCGTCCAAACTTCCATCTGTGGCCTGTGGACGGTTGGAAAATACCCATGTTCTACCACGGCCCCATGCCCCCATGCCTGGTAGACCTCCCTGTCCTTGAAAGAAACGATTGGGACAGGTTCCATGCCAGCTGCTCAGTGCCTTCACAGCTCACTGTATTATGGAATTGCACTGTGCAACTGTCAGGGACAGACTCCGTTGCCTTTTCTAGTTCTGCAACAGCCAGTGTGTGTGTGTGGTGCGACTCAACTAGTGAGATGCAGACGTTTTCTCCAGACCAGGCCGATGGGCTCGGCTTCTGGAATTCCAAGCCTTTGCGTGTAGCTTGGCTATAGAAGCTATACACATGTTATTTTTCCTTTTGCCATTTCGGGTGTATTTGGTCATACAATTTTCAAACAGTGGCTAGCCTTAAATACGCATTTTTCAATATGCAAAAACATTCGTATTATTTTTCTGGCCCTCATTTGACTGAGCCGTTGGCTCAAATAGGGGCATGTGCCCAGTGAGGGAATCTTTTCCTTGCGGGTTGGTTGGTTTATAAATGGTTGGGCACAAACGAAGATTGGCACCCGCAGGCCCCGGTGGGCTGGAAGGTGGTCGGGCAATGCTTGGGCTGGACACGTGTCCTCAAGAAGGTGCCAGCCGTGTTCTATGAGAGGAGGGCTGGTGGGAGAACGAGGGTCCTCTGAATCCGTCCCATTGATGTTTCTAGAAGTGATATTTTCCTGCCAAGTCAAAGCTTCAGAACACCTGAGAAAATAAGCGGGGATGTCATTGTGACTGTGAACTTGAAATGGATGATAACGATTCTGAGACACGTGCCAACACAAGATTCTTCTCGTTTTCCTCATGCCTGCTGAGGTCGTGGTCTTGACTCTGCAGCCGACCCCTGAGGCAGAGAGGCCTGCCAGGCTTCTCAGCAGCCCAGGAGTCACTCTGGAGCTATGCGGCCGACGCCCAGCAGATGGCGCGTGGCATCAGGCAGGTGGGCCTCAGGCCACAAGGACGTGTGGGCCTGGGGAGCCAGCCTCCCCTCTCCCCCTGCCCACTCCCCCGGACCTCCAGACTTGGGTTAGGGACACACGCACGGCCACGACTTCAGCCATTGGCTGCTGGACTGGACAATCTGGCTCTTTCTTTCCGGGATGTCTGGCTCCCCTGTGATGTAACTCAGACCCCCTTCCACTCATTTCTTCAGCTGGAAATGGGGAACCCACTCCACCTTCCGCCCTGGTCCAGGACACTCTTGAGAGCCTCCTGGATGTCGTGGGGTGGACAGACGCACAAGCGGACAGGCAAGAAGTGCATTCTGAGGAGAGGAGCATGAGAGCCCCATCCCAGGGTGCTGGGAGCGTGGGATTCAACCATCACAGCAACCTGTCTCCTTTCCCTTCCCCAGCCTGCAACTTGGAGTCCGAGTGAGCTTCCCAGAAGGCCTACTCTGGAGCAGAGTTCGAGACAGCTGATGACACCTCTTAGGTTTTGAAAAGAGATGGTGTCCACACTTACCCGCAGAACTTGACTTTGTCTCCTTGTCTTCAAGACAGCACCTTGGCCCTGCACTCCCCTGGGCCTGGTGTCCCTGAACCCAGAACTTCTCCAGAGAATAGACCTTCAGTCTCTGAAGGGGAGCGGGGAGGAGAAGGGTCGGTGAAAGGAGAATATCTGCCTGGGGGCAAGGAGGGAGCCCAGAGATTTAACTGCTTCACCCTCCACAGACCTTCAACCAAACCGTGTTTCAGCCCCACACGCCTTCCTCATTTTCTAAGGACCAAGCCTTTCTGGGGCTCTATTGGAAAAATTGCTCATTTTAAAAAAATCAAGATTCTCTTTAACAGATGCCCATCATTCTGTGAAACCTCTACATTTTCACTGTGTCTCACATCATGTGTTTTACCTTCCCAGGACAGAATTTCTAGCTGGCATGGGACCTCGGTGCCACTGATCCAGCACACCCACAGGAAGCTCTGATCAGATGTTGATCGCACGAAGACACACATTGGGTCCTGAGCACCCATCGTGCAGGCAAAGGAGGTGCAGAGACAGATGGTGGCAGTCACATCCGCATGGGTCCCCTCCGCATGGGATCCTGGGCGTGCGCCTGCGAGCTCAACCTTGAGTGACTTTCTGCAGACCTCTCTTCGTAACTCATAGTAAATTCCTTTTCTGCTTAAATGGTTTCTATAGTTCGCAACTAAAGAAGCAAAAAGGAATTCCATGAAAGTAGGAAAGTATAAGCCTGTCATCCCAGCACTTTGAGAGACTGAGGCAAGAGGATTGCCTAAGTCCAGGGGTTCGAGACCAGCCTGGGCAAATTGGTGACACCTCATCTCTACAATAAATAAAATAAAATAAAAAATTAGCCAGGCGTGGTGGCGCACACCTGTAGTTCCAGCTTCTTGGAAGGCTGAGGTGGAAGGATAGCCTGAGTCCAGCAGGTCGAGGTTGCGGTGGCCGTGAGCGTACCCCTGCACTCCAGCCTGGGCGACAGAGTGAGACTCCTACTCAAAAAAGAAAAAAAGAAAGAAAGAAAGTAGGAAAGTAGAGTGACTAAAATTTATCAATCTAAAATGTGGAACTGGGTTTAGTGTGGGCTGAAGGGTGGAAGGCAAAGTGTCTTTTGTTATACACCGAGTACTAGAGCCGGTCCTGGGTGCAAGACCGCTTCCCCAAGGGAGGGGCTCCCCAGCTGTGGCCACCAGCCAACAGGAGAGAAGCTCTGTGACATGCAGATGCTGAGAAAGCCAGCTGCTGCCCCCCACCAAGAAGCAGTTAAAAACAGTGGCTCACAGAGGCAGCCTTCACCAGGAAGACCTGGGCCTTTCCCCCATGAATGAAGGGTTCTTGCAAGACACCTCGGTCAGACCCATCAGAAAAGTTCAGGTTCAGGCCGTGTCTCCCGGAGAAGCTGTGATTTCAGATTGTCTCAAAGAAGCAGACACGCAGAGGAGGTCAGAAGGATGGGTCACTAACGGAAGCACAGGGAGGGCGTCCTCAGGCTTCGAGGCTGTGCACACAGGACCCTCGGCTGTAATGACACACATGCGCAATTGACAGGAGGCAAACACCTAAGATCTTTAGGAAACCGCGTCATCAGAGACACCTCTAGCCTGCCTGCCAACAGCCTGAGATTTGCATCCTTCAAACAAGCTCCAGGCCTCTGGAGCAAGGCTCCCACAGAGAGGTCTGTGGAAGCTGTGCGCCCCCAGGAGAGCTCAGTCTTTATCCCCCTTCAAAGAAGAATCCACAGGGCATCGCTGGCCAGGAGGTCATCCCAAAGAGCAGCTTCTAGGGTCCCCAACCAAGTCTGGTTCAGTGTCATTGTTGTCGCTAATCAGCAGTGTTTGCTATTTGCTGCAGATTTGTGATGGCCAAGTGCTTCCTGTTCTTCTATTTTATACATTGGAAGTTAAACGAATCTTGCTCCACTTTTTAATGGGGATATTTGTTTTTTGTTTCCTCTCAATTCCTTTAAGCTCCTTATAGATTCTGGATATTAGCCCTTTGTTGAATAGGATGGGTAGTTTGCAGATATTTTTTTCCCAGTCTATAAGTTGTCTATTTACTCTTAGGTGATAGGTTTGATAGAAGCCCAGACCTCATCAGCACGTGGTCCCATGTAACAAACCTGCACATGTGTCCTTTGAAGCTAAAATTTTACAAAATCGTGATTTTTCCGGTTTCTTCTTCACTGTTGTATGCTGAGGGTGTGTTAAAAGATAGTGTGTCTTTGGGCTTTCGGTAAGCAATAGCTTTCATTTTAAAATTTTTATTGATTTACTAAATTTGAGTTGGGGGGTTCTCACTCTGTCACCCAGGCTGGAGTGCTGTGACACGACTATGGCTCAATGCAGCCTCCAACTCCTGGCCTCAGGCGATCCTCCCACTTCTGCCTCTGGAGTAGCTGGGACTACAGGTGCATATCACCATGCCCGACTAATTAGCAATCGTTTTTAAAAAGTTAGTATTACCCTTACTATTTAAAACAAAAGATTCTCTGGAAGAAGAAACACCTCAGAAAGAGAAGCAAGATTTTGATGTTACTCAGCTGTCTTTGCAAAGACGGAGGCCTTGAAGGGCCCCAGATACCAGCAGGAATCATTGTGTTACTCTCTTTCTCATCTGTTGGACTCTTTTGTGGCTGATGAACTGGGAGGGGGTAGTGGTCTAGAAAAGATGAGGATGGGCAGGTGGACAGGATACAGGTGGCCGTTTGAGGTGGAGTACAGACACCATGAACAGAAGCTGGGATGGTCTCCGGCTGTGTTTTCCTCGTCTTCCCTGCCCTTTGCAATGAGCGCCTGGGAGCTGTCAGAATGGCCCCATCTTTCTCCCTCCCAACCCAGAGCTTATGGTGCCCTTCAACTAGAGGTCCGCTGAGGTGCAGATGGAAGGGACTCAACCCCCTTAGCGGGTGGAGGGAGGGGCTTGTGGCTTTCCTGGTGAGCTCTGGCTCGGAGCTGATGTCTACTGACCATTTCCGACCTTATTGCTGTCTCTAGTCAACCTCATGAAATACATAAGACCACGACCTTTATGGGTGGAGCAGAGAGCTTGAGCAAACCAAGAAGATCTTTGTATCCAGGTGACGCAGAGAACTTGACAACCTCAGCATTCTTGAACTAGAAAGACTCTTGGCCATTCCTGCCAACTTGAGTTCTGGCACATCTGCCACCCCCTCCCTGACCCCATTGTTTCTTGGTTTCCCCTCTCCTTCTCGACTCCGGGGGTCATAACAGCCAGATCCTGCTAACTGAGCCGTTTGGCCTTTGCTGTATCTTCGCTCTCCTTTCACGCTCTGGGTCTGACATTGTTTTTACACTCTGTCGCCCATGAAGGTATTATAATAAGGCTTGTCCCACGCTAGGAATTCTGATGCCGCTGTTAATTATCCTTCGACCCTTCTACACACAGTTCATAAAACTAGTTGTTTCCTGGCTTGATCGGCTTAGCTTTTACCAACATTAGAATGACTGTCGTGGGGCAGCAAGTACTCACAGCAAATTTTACAAAAAAGCACAAAAGAGAAAGTGAAAATTGGTAGCCTCCCAAACGCACCATGTCTAAGGGATGCCTCCATGTTGCTCCTCTCGCCCGTGTCTCTCCAGCCCTTCTCTCCAATCAAGGGACCGTTGGCTTGACTCTTCCAGGCTGTCTCACTTAATTTTGGAGAAATAGAGACCCTGCGTGACATCCAAAGAGGCATTTGTCAGCATTCAGGGCTTGCCTCATCCCAGCCACGCCCACGCTCCTTGGCAGGTATTCCTCATGGCCTGTGGTTTGGGATTATAGCTGTTTCCTCATTTCATTCATGATGGGGAGATTTTTTCCTTCTATTTCTGTTCCATTTATTGTTTTCATTGGATTTTTAGGAAGGGAAATGGTCTAAGTGTTTTTACTCTGCTGTCTTTAACAAGAAGACTTACTTTTCAAAATAATTATGTGTCTGCTTTTAATTTTCTACTTCAAGAAAAAGATCAGGAAAGAATGTGCAGCATTCTAGTTAATTTCCAGTTGCTGAGGGGCCCGATAGAGAGACGCTTCCCAAGCAGCGGTTCTGAAGATGGCCTTCCCATGGCACCGGCGTCAGGGGAGGACTTCCCCAGGGAGAGATGGCCTCGTTCCCTGGGAGTTATCACCGTAGGCCGCCCATGTTGGGACAGAGGACCCCAAAGGACACCAGCTGCAGACACTTACACTGCACGAGGAGGGAGACCCAAGGACTGATGCCTCGGCTACCGGCCAGTCGGAGCCTGCAGCAGAGATGGCCTGCGGGTCACGCTGCCCCCGCGGGCCTCCACCAGGATCCAGAATGTCTCTGTGACCGAGACGCCCCTCCAGGAGGCAGAGAGAAGTGAATAACCTCTAAGGGTAGAGAGGAGACTGGTGGGGAATGTCAACACTGAGTGAAGTAAGCCTCCCTCCCTGTTCCTCCCCCAGAAGACACTGTGACTTAGCATGTTTGAGTTTATTTCCACCATCTGCAGAAAGGAGAGCTTTGGAGCAAGATTAAATCAGTTATAGAAAGTAAATAAGCTACTGTTTTTGTACATCAGATTTGGAAGGTGTTCACCGTGACCTGCAACATCTGTGACTTCAGCGCCACCTTTCAGCAAGACGCCGCCTGCTGGGGGGCGTGCGGCCCCGGGAGCTGGCCATGGTTCACTCCTGGCTTGGTCACGCACTAGCTGGGCGATGCTGGTTTGGACGCTTAGGCTTCTAGCTCTACATTTCATCCATGCTAAAATTACGGGGTTGGACCAGATCTGTGATTTTCAAATGTTCTTTTTATTTGGCTTTTGTTTTCTTGGCCGCAGTGCCCTTTTGTTAAGTGAAATCTCACTTAGATGGCTGATCTATAAAACAGATACAGTTGGCGTTTCCTCTGGCAAGGTGGGGAGTCTGGGGCGGCATGCATGGGGGGGCCTTGGATCCCCCGTCATGGCGCTAAGAACCTCCATGGAGCCCTTCGCAGGTGTTCACCCTGAAGACTACGACCTCTTTGCTCCTCTTTAACTTGAATCCCCAATGGTTTGATGTCTTCCCAAGACCAGGAGTGGCTGGCAGCAGCAGGAAATCATCTGTTCCATGGTCCACGAGCATCCGAGGAGGTTGGCTCTTTTGCGGACAAGGCAATTACCTTCATGTTTAAACAGACAAACACAAAAATGCCAGTGTTCGTAGTTGGTTGAGGGTTCGCTCATTTACAACCAACAAAACAAAACAAAGCAAAACAAAAAAGTTGAGGTAGCCATGAACTAGAAATTAGGTCCTTGTGAAATAAACAAGGCAAGGTCACGATCTGGACCCAGCAACAGTTTGGTGTGCCAGGCATTCTGTATGTCATCTCATTGGCCTTGAGAGCACTACAGCGGGTTAAGCAACTTGCTCAGATCTCGTACACTGTGACAGAGAATTGTGACTTTTAAAAAAAACCTTTATTGTTGTAAGATGCTCAAACTGATGATCAGTTACCCAAGCCATGGAAGCTTCTCATCCCACAGAATCTACAAATTCAGTGACTCTTACAGCATTTTTTCTGCACGTGAAATGGACAGGGAAAATGTTTGAGACAAGCAATCTGAGTTTTTAATGCACATCAAAGGTCCTTGCAGCAGTGAAGAAGGCCTTTGGGTATTTCAGGGAAGTTTACCAAAAAGCAAGCATCTCCCTCCCCTTGGTGGACTTACATTTTAAGAAGCTCAGCCTTTCCAGTCCATGCAGAAAAATACTCTCGAAGGAGTATTTACAATGTGGATCTTATATTAAACATTTGGTTTTATACACTTAAATATTTATAAAAGCATATGTGGAATAAATTTCGGTCTGCATACTGACGTGTTCAAAACATATCAATTTCCTTATTACTTTAAATCAACTTAATTTTCTGACTCTCAGTCTCCATACTTCCTCTAAGACGGCAAGAATGTGTCCCTCATCCTTGCTGGGGTCGCTGTCCCTCCCAGAACCACACTCGAACCTAGGAGGTTGACGTGGTGTGAAGACAGTTGAGGAAGGAGCCCTAACCTTGAGCTCCCAAGGTGCCACTGCATGTCACTGTGAAGCCCACGTGGTGCCCTGAATCTTGGTGACACCGTCTGGGGTTAATGGGCTCTGCGGAGAGTGCTTTCCCGGGTACACCCTGGGGCCACCTCTTCTGAGCAGGGCTAGATGCAAGGACAAGCCACTCGTGGTGCTTCCCAGGTTCCCAGGTGCAGGAGAACCCTGAGATTGTTTGGACACTCTGTGGCGCCTGTCCTGAAATCTGAACCAGGACCTCTGCCGTTTCCTTTTGCGCTGGGTCTTGCTCGTGATCTAGCTGATTCTGCCTCTGGGTTTAGTCACCACCTCCTCTGCTCACCTTCTTGGGGTGTGTGGGGGGGCCATGGGGGTGTCCTGCCGTCTTCCTCCTCGACCCTGTCAGGCGGAAGAGCTTCTCCCTCCTCTGTGCCTTCTGATGCCTTTTGCCCCTCTTCCTTGGCATCTGGGCACTTTACATCATCTCTTCAACGGCCTCAGGCTTCTGCAAAAGTCAGGAAGAGCCACAGCTGACTTCACCGTCTCCTGCCTTCGTGGGCAAGAGAGCATAAAAGGGACGGGTTCCTACCTGAAATGGGAAAAGGAAAAAAATTACGTGGGGAGAAAAAACACACCTTAATTTTTCCCCTCTCTCCCTCCCTCCTCTCTCTCTCTTTCTCCTCCCTCCCTCCTTCCTTCCTTTCTCTCTCTTTCTTTCTTTCTTGCTGGAGTCTTACTCTATCACCCAGGCTGGAATGCAGTGGCACGATTACAGCCACCACAGCCTCAACCTGCTGGACTCAGTCCATCCTTGAGCCTCAGCCTCCCGAGTAGCTGGAAGTACAGGCACACGCCACCATGCCCAGCTAATTTTTAGGTTTATTGTAGAGACGAGGTCTCGCCACGTTGCCCAGGCTGGTCTCGAACCCCTGGGCTCAGGCAATCCTCTTACTTCGGCCTCCCAAAGTGCTGGGGTTAAAGGTATGAGCCACTGTGCCCAGTCACATCACATGTTCATATTTTAATAAATCAGTGTGCCACATATAGAGAGATGTCTTAATTAGCTTTAAGTTGTTTTTACAATGGGTTTTGACAATCTTGTCATATGAAATGGGTCTTCAGGATCTGCCAATGTATTCTGCTGCACCCATAAAAAGCAGGGGCAGAGAGACTGCGGCTGGAAGTGGCAGCAAGCAGGGTGAGCAGGTGCATGACAGCTCAACTGGGGACACTTGGGAGACAGGAAGCAGTTGCTATGAACAATGACACCTGAACAGTGAGAAGGCACTGAGACTGCCCCAGACAAACGGGACAGCATGAGCACCTCCATACTTGAAGGACCTGGGACTTGAGCCCAGGGACTCAAGCCACGGTGGTGGCTACCACCGCTTTGATGTTATCTAAGATTGTCATCTGTGGCCAGCGGACAGTTGGCCGCGTGCTCCGTTCCCTGTCCACTCTGTGGTCTTCCTGCGGACACAGCCTGAGAAGGACCGGGCTGACCACCAGAGGAGTCCCTTCCAGAGAAGCCCTGGCATCACATTCCTCAGTTGCAACTGGCTGGTGCTCCAGGCATGAATGAGAGTTTCCTCCTCAGTATTTACTGAAAACAGACACCGAGGTTGGAGAAGCCAAGGCGAAGTGCTCATTCCAAAGCCTCTTTATATACATGTTAAATCAGTTTGTGGGAAGGAGACCACAGAGATTGTTTAAACATTCGTGCCGATGACACAACTGTTCTAAAATATGCAGTTCCTTGTAGCTGGATGTGGAATTAACTGCACATGGGGGAAGTCATCTTTTGAAACGGGACTGAAAGGAAATAGTTCATCACCCAGTGATATCAACATCCACCCTGTTGTGCTGGGGTCAGGGCTCTGGCTCTCTTTGCCTCTCTCGGCCACTGCCTGAAGACGCTGTTTTCTCACTCGAGGCATCATGACTCCACTCTGTGGCTCTGCAGAGGGAAAAACAAAAATCAGGGGCCGGAGTGTAAGAGATCTCCCACTGCCGCCCGGCTGGAGCCGGTGTGACCTGTTTGGGAGTCAAAGCACATCACCCTGTCCATGTCCTCTGTGGGTGGCAAGCCTTAGAAGAGTCCGACCCTCGCTGCCCTTGCATTCCGTCGGAGGAAGGCACAAGTCTCTTGGACACGTGCTCCCTCCCTGACCACAGGGCACATTCCAGCATCGTCTGTCCTTCCCTGAGTTCCCCAGCATTCTGAGCAGGGCCTCCTGTTGACTACAGCGGCTAGAGAGCTGTGTCTAGAGAGAAGGGCTTCTTATCTCCAGCTCAAAGGGCTCTGGGCCTTCCTCTCCTGCTTCAGCTCGGCTCCCAGGTGTCGGATCAGCCCTCAGCCGGAGGGATGGGACTCCCCCAGATGTCTTATTCACAGCAGTCATCTACTTTTAGTACATCTGTTGTTTTTACATTTCCAGTCCCATTAATTCTTCCCCCCTTTTTCTTGACAAAAAAGATATGCGTTGAGAATACCCATATTCACTTTGAAGTCCCCTCACTTGAATGGGAGACTGGGGGAGTGGGGTGGAACGAAGACATGAGGCAATCCGGAAAATATGAATAGAAGAATATAAATATTCCTCCAGCCTGTCTAGTCTTCATTAAAGTATACAAGAGGAAGAAACCCATTTACCCTTCTATACTTAATTTGGCCTCTGACCTCTTTGAAAACTTTGGCAGCATGATTCATTTTAGCTTATCTTACAAAATGTCTTTCACCTATAAATAAGTCTATTCATGGTCAGAAGAGCATAAATATGCCTCCTGTTTCTTGGCTATTTTTAACATCTCTTAAATATAATTGCAGTGAGGTCTAGTTCCAGGACGATCGCTAAGTATCAGCTGCATTTCTATTATGTGCCATTAGTTTCATGGTTGGGAAACGTGTGCAAAAATAAGCTTATTTGGATGACTTTGAACCCAATATTAAGCACAGTGACACAGAAAAAGGAGAACCTGATATTCCATCTTCCAAGACTAAGAAGAACAAGAAAAGGGAAGGGCAGAGGAGGAGGAGGAAGAGAAGGAGGAGGAGGACACAGAGAAAGAAAGAGAAAGAAGAAAAGGAAGAGGAGGAGGTGGTGGAGGAGTGTAAGAGCTTGGGAGTTTTTATTTTTTATTTTGAGTTGGAGTCTCACTCCGTCGCCCAGACTGGAGTGCAGTGGCCGTTCCCGGCCACTGCAGCCTCGACCTGCTGGGCTCCAGGCAGCCTTCCGCCTCAGCCTTCCAAGGAGCTGGAACTACAGGCGTGCGCTACCACGCCCGGTTCATTGTTGATTTATTGTAAAGACGAGGTCTCACCAAGTTCCTCGGGCAAGTCTCAAACCCACGGGCTCAGGCAATCCACTTGTCTGATTCTCCCAAAGTGCTGGGATTACATGCTGAGCCACCGAGCCCGGCCTTTAAAATGATGGTCCAGCCACATAGTGGAATACTCTGCAGCTGTCCTTTTTTGTTTTTTAATTGTAGAGACGAGATCTCGCCAAGTAGTTCAGGCTTGTCTCGAACCCACAGGCTCATGCAATCTCCTCGCCTCAGCCTCCCAAAGTGCTGGGATTACAGGCTGGGCCACCAAGCCCAGCCTTGGGAGTTTTAAATTTCAGGTAAAGTGGTATACGTTTTTATTTTAAATTTTCTTTTCTATGCTGGCCCCCTTAATGTTGGAAAGTAAGTGTAATGGTGAAAAGAGGATGGGACGGCGTCAGCTCTCGCCCCCACTTCATCAGCTCAGCGTCCAGTTCCCCACGTTCTCATCTCCCAAGTCCCCAGGCGCAGGTGAGGTCCACAGTTCACACAGGAAGTGGTTCTCTTCCCCCACACGCTAGACACAGCGATGCATTATTGGATGTCTTGAGGCTGGTGATGTCAGAGCTATTTTCTGTGTGACATTATGTTCAAATAATTAATAATACTTACAACTATAATATACGCTTTAAATTGGTGATAAAAAGCAACCTGTTAGATGAGAGATGACATCCTCGGCTGTGAACAAGTATATTGCTACAGAAAAAAGCTAAGTATCTGGTCTTTCTTGGGTCACAATTCATTCCTTAGAACTCATCTCAAGGCTTTCAAATAAAAACTTCCACATGGGGAATTACACATGGGACTTCCACATGGGAAATGAAGTATCAGCTTTTCCTTCCTAGGTCATCTCCCGTCGGAAGAAAGGATTTTCTGCTCTGGAAGACAAGGGACTTGCTTTTCTCGGGAGAAATCTCTCCCCGTTGATAAATAATGAGCAAATGCAGAACACGGAAGTTGTGTTCTCGTCAGTAGTGTGAATGCTGTCAGCACTGACCAGCTGGTCCTTGTCTCTTGTGCGGTCAAAGAAAACGGGAACTCCGTGTGCATCCGGGTTCCCAAGGACAGGAGGCTTCGATCCGCCAGGTGTGTGCCCAGGCAGAACTCCCAGTGGCAGATGGTTTTACAAACACCTTGCTCAGGCATTGCCGGCAAAGCTGTGGAAGTCCTAGGAAATCAAGCTGAAGGCCATTGTGGCCACTTCTGCAACACGCTTGCTCTCTGCAGGTCAGCCTCGCGTTTTCTAGCGTTGGTAAGCACGTGATCGAGAGAGCGCCTTCAAGTCACGAAGGACAGTGGAAAGGACGGGCAGTGCAATTGTTATGATTTCTACTCTTCACCGAGGCAACACGATTATTTCAGTCGTCAAATATGCGTCCAGAGGAACTGAGGGTGTAGAAGGCAGGGGAAGTGAAGCAAGAATCAGCAGAGTTGTCCTCTCTTACCCGTTTGCTTCTAACTGCAGAATCTGGGAATCTGGACGGCATTTGTTAACAGACTCTGCAGGCAAAGCTGCCAGGTCTCCACGTGTAATTGTTTTGTAGCAAACCATGGGCAATGCCTTTTGCTTTTGTCTAACCCAGAGAGGTAAATTGGAAGGATAGTGACTTTCTGAATAATTTGATCCGATGCAGTAATGTCCAGGAGTCACGAGGTGATGTCAAGATTCGTGCAGTTCATGCCTTAGAACCGAGTTACATGGGAGACCGTGTCTGAACAATGTCCTTTAAGGAATTCAGTAACTAAACCCCACTGGATGGCAGCCAAGACAAGCCTGTTTAATGCCAAATTCCACTAGAGTGGGTCATGCTATTGGAGGGCTCAAATGAATTTGGGTCATGAAAAAGGGCCTCCTTGCCTCAATAGTTGGTTTTTTGTCTGAATTATCCAGATAATTGCTTCACTTTTCAACTTTCCTTTGCCTGCATGGAGGGAGAGGCAGTTCCATTTGTTTGGTTTTGCCTTTTGTTATCACAGGATCGTGACCTGTAATTTTCTGAAATCATCTGCATAAAAATGTATCACTTTTGTGTATTTCAGAAGGAACTGCCTAATTCTGCATGGTTATTTATTCCTGTATACATTTATTCATTTGTTCTTTGAGATTCATTCAGTCAACATTAGCTGGGCACACAAAAGATACATTATCCTTATGTGTCCTGCCATCTGTTTGGAAATCTCTAATCAGCTGAAAAGTCTTTCAAGTGTTACAAAGCACCAGGGAAAAGCGAAATTTTTTTTTTTTCCCAGAAAGTTCTCCTGAAGTTCTGTCTCTCTAAAAACAAAAAGTTGCACCCGTAAAGCAAGTGTATTATTTGAAGTCTACACAGCACCTTTTGCTGGAAAAGTTTCCAAGCATCAACATTTCATCTTGGCAATATTAATAAATGTTGTCTTTCTTTGAAGACTGGAGTTTGCAAGTTTTCCTCTACTGGATGAGCATTCGGATCCAGACCACTTATCTTTTTGCCTACAAATTTCAAGTCATTGTGAAGAATTCTAAAATATCGTGAAATGGGACACCATAGACAGCGGGTTCTTCTTTGATTCCAACTCTCATCTCTACTCACCTAATACTGCCTCTCAAACCTTATCAGCCCATTTGAAAAAACAAGTGACTCATACTTGGAGGTAACCCATGTGTCATAGATCTGCTGTGACATTAATCATGCCTGTTTTATCTGCATTTTCAAGCAATAACAGCAAGTCGCAAATGGATATCCCCCAGCTAAAGGAAAAGAGTTGTATTACCCAAGGGCCAAGGGGAGAAAAGTTATATCCTTGGGGTCTAAGGTTTACCACTTGACTTGCTGATTATTTTGAGCTTGTTAGATGTGGTCAACCATGACCTGGTGAGGGAAGGGGAAGGAAGAGGACAGTCATAGTCACATGACAGTAGAACTTGGAGACTTGGTTTGCCTGGTTGTGTTACCACTCTCCAGAGTGATACCCACACAACTTCAGCTCTTCAGCACGGGCACGCAGAGGACAGGGTCATCCACGGCAAGACCATGGGAAGATTCAAGCACTGGGTGAGGAGATGAACTGGAGACTCGAAATCATTTTTAATACCGAAGTTGTGTGAATCCCAATTAAAATTTTTGTTTCTTATGGTAGCTTTTTGTCTTTTGTGTGTGTGAGAGAAACCATGTAAAACACAACACATATACAGAAAAGTATGTAAATCAAACATCTGTGAAATCACCATTTAGGTCAAGAATAGACCAAGGTGAGCACCTCAGAGGTCTGTCTGTGACCCTCAGTCATCACATACTTGCTGTCCTGACTTTTATGGGAAATGCTTCTTTTCTTTTTCAGATCTATCCCCTGAGTATGGATCTTTAAACACTTGGGCTTAGCTTGCCTGCTAAGTCCCTTGATGTAAACGGAACCATCCACTTATGTGTCTTACCATTTTTGTTCCACCTTTGGTCTCTAGTATTGACCCATGCCGTTAGGTGTGGACATTGTTTGCTCGTTTTTGTGCCTGGCCCCCGACGGCGTTTGATGAGTGGAGGCTTAGGCGAGTTCTGAGTCCCCTCAACCTAGTGATTCACTGTCACTTCAGCAGGAGTGACCACTCTGTGTCTAGGGTTCCGTTGCCGAGGACGGAAGACCCTCCAGCTAATTTGGGCAGGCAGAGATTTGCTGCGGGTTTTTAGGTGGTTATTGGAAAGGGAGACAGCAGAACCTCCACGGTGGGCTTCGCCACATTCCTCTGCCTTCCCCAACCACACACAGTGCCGGGCACCAAGGGAGACCCTGCCGCTCTTGGACTGGGGCTCTTCAGGCCCTGGAGACACCTGGCCACTGCCTTGGTCATAATCAGAAACTCTCCTGATGAAGAAGGAGCCACGATCATGCAGCCATTCGGGCCACAGACTTCAGAACCATCCTATGCCGGTGCCAACTGCCCTTGCAAGTCTGAACAGCCCTTGCCTTTCTTCTTGACACCCCTAACATGTACCTTTGCTAGTGATCAAACCTCTGCCAACTCGGTGGCTCAGCCTGTCATCCCAACACTTTGGGAGGCCGAAGCGAGTGGATGGCCTGAGCCCGCGGGTTCGAGACCTGCCCAGGCAACTTGGCGAGATCTTGTCTCTACAATAAAATTAAAAATTAGCCGGGTGTGGTAGTGCATGCCTGTAGTTCTGGCTACGGGGAAGGCTGAGGCAGAAGGATCGCCAGAACCCAGCAGGTCAAGGCTGGGGTGGCTGTGAGCGTGCCACTGCACTCCAACCTGGGTGACGGGGGAAGACTTCGACTCAAAAAACAAACAAACAAGCAAAAACCTCTGCTGACATTGCCAAAACACGACCATGGCATGCTTGCCAGCAGAAATGGCAAAAGCAATACAAAGGTATTTGGTTTGTAGAGCCCCAAACACCCGGAACTTCAGCTGAAGTGGATGAGAAAACATTGTCTTCAGCTTTTCAGCCTCTGGTGTATGGGAAAGCACACTGACGCCAAGGTTTTCACATTTGGGATCAGAATTCATCATTTGCGAATAATGAGGGCATTGGAAGAAATGTGACAGAACAGAGTAGAAAGCATCAGAGGACAGCCACTCAGTAAAAGTAAGTACTGTTTTACCACACACACATGTGAGGTCCGTCAATGAGGTTTGCGAAACATCCTAAAAAAAGAGTGCTACCTACCTCATTGCTGACTATCACTACGGTCATCTTCAAAGTCCTCCCCTTGGGAACCTATGCACCGATGCCAGTACCTAACCAAGAGTTCCAAAGCAATTTTGGAACTCTTTTCCTGGAATGGCCATCAGAGCTGTCGTTATTTGTTGAGGTCTGACCAGGAAGTTCGCAAACTTGCCACATGTGCTTATGTTGGCAGCACTGTACAAATAACTGTATTGGAACGCCCTCCCTACTCACCTGATCTGGCCCCCAGTGACTTTTTTCTTTACCTGAAGATAAAGGAAATATGGAAAGGAAGAACATTTGATGACATTCGGGACATCAAGTGTAATACGATGACGACTCTGATGGCCTTTCCAGAAAAAGAGTTCCAAAATCGCTTTGACGGGTAGACTAGGCACTGGCATCGGTTCATAGCTTCCCAAGAGGAGGACTTCCAAGGTAACCATAGTGATATTCAGCAGTGAGGTATGGAGCACTTTTTCCAGCATGATTTTGCAAGCTTAATTGTCAGACCCATATGTGCATGCTGACTTGCGAGGTAAGATGTTTATCTTACTGTAGGTTGAGTTTTTAAAAAAAGTTTGAAATCCTCTGCACTAGAAGTAGAGTAGAATAGGAGAGTAGACACTGAACAACAGTCAACCATATTCACCTCAGCTCCTATCATTGAACGTGAAATAATAAACATGCTCAATAATGAGACGCTCAGCAAATCTTGTTGGCCAGTGTCTCCTAGCAATCCACCTTAGGATCATCTTTTCAGCTTGACCAATTAAGAGGCATGAGACAAATGCTTGCCATTTTGATAAAATCCTCTCCACAAATTCCACAAATTCAGATGAGGTCCATTACACTCTAGAAAAGATAAGACTTGGCAATCTGTATGTCGATAATAACTAGTAGAGTGCTGTGGCTGAAGCCACAGATACTTGGGTCTAAGTCATCCTCTGGGAATCCTTTTGTGATCTTTTAAAAGCACAGACCTCCGGCAACCCCTTTGGGTCCCCTCCCACTGTGGGAGCTTTCCTGTCCTCTCAATAAATCCTGCTTTCTAAAACAAAAACAAAAAACACAGGTCTCACTATTTTACTCTGTTTTTAAGCATTTAGTAACATCCCTTGGCCATCAGCAGTGATTCACAAACTCGAGGTGTTTGTTAGAATACAGGTGCCCAGATCCTCAGGGATTCTAATTCAGTATCTTTGGAATGGGTCCTGGGAATTTGTACTTTTAGTGGGGAACAAGCCAGATTCCTTAGCATGAGCAAACCAATTTGGCCCATACCACCCGGGCCCATCTACACTTGTCCAGTCTGTTTCTGCTACCCTGCCTTCCCTTCCCTCCTTCTGCCTTCCCCCTTCCTTCGATTTGGTCATCCTTACCCCACTCCATCTCTACTCACAAATAACTCACCTTAAAGAAACCAGTTTCAACATTGCCTCTCTAGGAAATCTTCCCTTATATGCTAATAATGTGTTTGTTCAGTTCTCCATGCTTTATAACGCATTATAATATTGTTGCAGTCACACAAAACTGTAACTATTTGTCAGTGTGACATTTTTCCCTACTAAAACCAGGAGCTCATTAAGCACAACCACTGTACCTTCTGTTTTTTATATCTCCAGTGCCCAGCACCTGGTGGAGATATCAACAATATTTGTTTATCAGTGGGTAATATATGAATGGATGTATGGTTAGATTGATTAATGGTTAGATGGATATGACTGCATCTCTAAGATGTAGTTTTAAAAAAGATATTGATCCTCAGCAGAGATTGGGACTGTTATGGCTGGAACAGTTGATCAAGGTAGCCAATGCCTTTGGAGAACTAAGTAAATTATGGGTTAAGACAAGACTTCATGAAATTCAATGTCAGTTATCAATGGATGTTGAGTCTGGTAGGTGGAGGTTTTATTAGAAACTGAATATTGGCATAATCTCAAAATAGCTCCCCACAAAATTCTTGCCAATTACAAGAGAGAAGCTGTGACTTTATGGTGGAGAAACTTAGTAGACATCCATTTTACACAGTGAGCAACAATTTCACTGGTGGTGGCACAGACTGGCCTCATATGTCTTTTGACATGATTGCCCAAGGAAAGCACTGCATGAGAACTTTCCTACAAAGAGATCATGGTCTGATTCTGGACATGAGAAATCGTCAGACAAACTCAAATAGAGGAATACCTATAGAATGAAAAGACAGAAAGACTGAAGGACTGTTTCAAGATGAAGAAGTTTAAAAATCTATAACAGTGAAATGCAGTGCATGATCCTGGGTTGATTACTGGTTCAGAAAATAAAGAGTCATTGATTGTTAGGACAGTTGGAAAAACTTGAGAGTGTTCTGTTAACTAGATAGCAGTGTTATATCAATGCTGATTTCTTAATTTGAAGGGTGGTACTGTGGTTATGTAGGAGAGTGTCTTTTTGAAGAAATACATGGGAGGAGTTGGAGGGATGAATCATCAGGCCTGCAATTTCTGCTTAAGTGGTTTGTACAAGAATAATGATAAAATAATAATGGAGAAAGAGAGAGTAAAGAAACAGAGATGGAGCAAATGTGGTAAAATGTTAATAACTGAGAAATCTGGGAAAAGAGATATGAGGGTTTTTGTACTTGTCTTATAAATTTTCTGTACATTTCATTAAAAAATAAACGACTGACTTCCACTTGTGGCCAAGATGAATAACAAGGATCAGATTTAGCTTCCTGACTCAAACAGCTGCCAAGGCAGCTACAGTGTGTAGAACAGAGTACTCTGGACAGAGGAGAGAATTCTGGAGGTCCACAGAGAATTGCCTTTTAGTATTCAGCAGAGTGCTGATTAGCACATGTATGTGAGAAAATTGTCCAAGGCTGGAGAAAGCATTAGATAACAAGTACTTAGTATTCACAGAGGGCTGGGAATGGGGTCTGTTCCAAACAGCCAAACTGTAAAATCTCATAATTCGGAGAGCACTGGGTAGAAGGGTTAGAAAAATCTTGCCTTAGTACTAAGAAATATATTACCAAGACTAAATACTACTCTAGTCCAGCCTAACAAATCTTAAAAAGCAAGACCCAAAAGGATAAAAATGTTTTCAAGGAACTTAACTACATCCCAAAACAAAGTTCAAAGAGTATTTATAGATATACAAAAATATCAAGAACCCAACAAGGTAAAATTTATAATGCCAGGTATCTAGTAAAAGAGTGCCAGACATTCTAAGGAAGCAGGAAAAATATGACCTACAATGAAGAGAATAATCAATTAATCGACATCTACCCAAGGTTTGACACAGATGTTAGAATTATTAGACACAGACAAGTTACTATAACTGTATTCCAAAAGCTGAAAAAAATAGATATAGAATATGTTTTTTTTTTTTTTGAGTTGGAGTCTCACTCTGTCGCCCAGACTGGAGTGCAGTGGCCGCTCCCAGCCACCGCAACCTCGCCTGCTGGGCTCCGGTGATCCTTCCGCCTCAGCCTTCCAAGTAGCTGGAATTACAGGCATGCGCTACCACGCCCGGCTGATTTTTTGATTTATTGTAGAGATGAGGTCTCGCTGCCCAGGCGGGTCTCGAACCCGCGGGCTCAGGCAATCCACTCACCTCAGCCTCCCAAAGGCGCGGGATTACAGGCTGAGCCACCGAGCCCGGCTAGAATATGTTTTTAAAAAATCAGTTAGAACTAAAAACTGTACTGTCTGAGATGAAAAACACACTAGATGGGATCAATAACAAATAAGACTTTATAGGAGAAAAAATTTGTAAACTTGAGACAGCAATAGAAGTACTCAAGATAAAATAAGGAGGAAAAAAGTATTTTAAAATAATTACAAGAGTCTCAGTAGGCGTGAGACAAATTTTAGCAAGATAATATATGTGTTCAAGAATCCCAAGCCAGTAGAGGGAAGAGCAAAAGTATTTGACAAAATAATAGCTGGAAACTTCCAAATTTGATGAAATCTATAAACCCACAGATCAAACAATCTCAGTGAATTCCAAGTACAAGAAACGTAAAGAAGATGATACCCAAGGATATAATAATAAACATTTAAAAAGCAGTGATAAATAGAAAATCTTAAAACAACCAGAGAAGAAACATATAGCATATGTGAAACATAAATGAATTTCATGTTTAGACTTGGGTCCCATCCCCAAGATATCTCAGCGTGTACATGCAAATATTCCAAAATTTTAAAAAGTCTAAAATATGATACACTTCTGGTCCTGAGCGTTTTGGAGAAGGAATATCCAACCTGCATAGAAATGATGAACAGGCACCTTTTTGTTAGGAAAATGAGTGTTAAAACCACAATGAGATACCGCTATACACCAATTAGAAAGGCTAAAATTGAAAAAGACTTACCATATCAAGTGATGTTTTGGAGGAACTGGAACCCTTATAAATTATTGGTCATAATATAGAATGTCATGAACACTTTGGAAAACAGTTTGACAGTGCCTTAAAAAGTGAAACATAAATCATTATTGTCCAGTCATTTCATTCCTAGATATTTTTCAAGAGAAAAGAAAGCATGTAGTCATACAAGAGCTTGTACATGAATGTTCAGAGTAACTTTATTTACGATAGCCAAACGTCCATGAACAAGTAAATGGATAAACAAATTGTGGTATATCCATTCTGTGGAATAATAATCAGCAATTTAAAGGGATGAATTATTTGTACACAAAATACCATAACAGAGATGAATCTTGAAATAGTTAAGCAGAGCAAGAGAAACCAAACAAAAAAAGTACTATGTAAATCCATATATCAAAATACAAAGCAATTCATGGACTGCCGGGAAGCAGTGAGTGGGAAGAAATAGGAAGGAGGGAACCCCAAAAGATGTGAGGAATGTTGACCTTGTGTCTTTCAGTTGCTGTCTACTGTCATGATCTGGTGATGATTTCACGGGGATGTACATTGGTCAAAGCCGATGCAATCATACCAACCGTACAGTTTACCAGATATATTTGTGTCTCAATAAAGCTGTTTTTAAGAAAAAGCAATAAAACAAAATATCAAAAGGTATTAAAGGGTCCTTAATAGGTGGATACTGCCTGTTGGTTGCTCGCCAATGGGATCCAGACAGGCAGGTTTAAAATAGGTAGAAAAACCAACAGAGTAGAAAATAGATCTATCAGTTGCTCTTGCAACAGGAGAAGCAACACAAACAGCAAAGGAAAACAAATCACCATTCTTGCTCTAGATGATGAGGACAGAAGTTGTGCATTAAGGCCACAGTATTAGTGGTAAACACAGTCTTACTTGGAAAAGGCGGACATCCTCATGTTGATCTTCAGAAGAAGTGTATCTTCAAGAAGAAAACTGGTGGTCTGAAGCGGGAACTTAGGCAGGCGGGAGAGGATGACCTGTCCCTCTGAGGACTTTGGACTGTAGGGTCTTGTTGGAGGGAACATGTCATCTCTACTTGGGGATACCCATCCGCAGGGCATTCCTCGCCGTCCAAGTAACTCCTCCTCCCCAGGGGAAGTGCAGTGAGTTATCTGATGGGTGAAGTTTGGAGACAGAAACAGCTCGCCTTCATCCCACCTTCCTCTTTGGAACACAGAGCCTTGAGGCCACATGCATTCTCCTTGGTGCTTCCTTGATATAATTTTTTTTACAGGAATCTCCCCCAGGTAATGGAGAAACTGGCATGATGAGATGCTCTCTGGACTGATTAGATACTGTCACTTTCAGATGACTGGGTAAGTCTGTGATTCCAGTGTTCATTATTGAAAAGAGTTCACCCCCACAGATTTGGGTCAGAAATCTCCTAGATCAATTCCATCATTAAACAAGGAGACATTTTTTGCTTTCATTTGCTGACTGCTTGTCTTATTTAACAATTGCTTCTAAACTTTGTGAGGAAGAGAGTTATAACATATTGAGCTCTCTCAAAGACCCTAAGAAGTCTGAATTTCCAAAAGTCAGAGTTAAGGGGTCTCCTATTGGTCTTTACCTCATGGAATAAGTCCATGAACTAGGGAGGAAGACATTCTGGCAAGGAGCTCCAAGCTGCAAATAAGAAACTATGGTTGCAGATTTTTCTTCAAGGGCTATGGCCTTGATTTCATGATTTAACAGAGACAGAAACCAAGACCTCATCTTCCTGTCTGTCCTATTTGAATGTTAATTGAAAACAACGTTGTCACCCAGTTCTCAGTTCACAACAAGCCTGGAGCATTAATAAAGGATTGAGTTCATAGCTTCTAGGAAACAAAAACAAACAATGACAGCAACAGCCTTCTATAGTTTGATCAGCAATATTCTGGAAATATCTCATTTTTGTTTGGTTTTTTTTTTAAACGTATTTTTTATTTTAAAATTGGGTTAGGTATGCAAATATGCATTGTGCAGGTACCCTTGTTGATGAGGTGTGCCCTCCCGTCCCCAGACAGACATTGACTACCATTAACACCACCTCCTTTCCCCTCCCCGCCCCGCCCCACAGTTTGCCATCACTGTTAATCCTTTTCTTACAGTATTATGATAGTTGTTCAAGGTCCACTTATGAGTGAGAACATGTGATACTCAGATCTTTGTTTCTGTGAGAGATCACCCAGTATTATAAACTCCAATTCCATCCAAATTGCTGCAAAATTCATGATTTTGTTCTTTTTTATGGCTGCATAATATTTCATTGTGTATATGTACCACATTTTTTAATCCAGTCCTCTTTTGATGGACAGCATGGTTGGTTCCATGATCTTGCTATTGTGAACAATGCTGTGATAAACATACGTGTACAGCTATCTTTTTTATAAAGTGATTTGAGTTCTTCAGGGTATATTCCCAGTAGGGGGATTGTGGGCTCATATGGAAGGTAGATTTTTAGAGCTTTTAGGAATCACCACACTGATTTCCACTGAGGCTGTACTAGTTTATACTCCCACCAACAGTGTAGAAGTGTTCCCTTTTCACCACATTCTCTCTTGCATCTGTTATTTTTTGAGTTATTGATAATGGCCATTCTGAGTTAGGTGGTATCTCAGTGTAGTTTTAATTTTCATCTCCTTAATGACTAGTGAGGTTGAACATTTCTTCATGTATCTATTAGTTGCTCGTATGTCTTCTTTTGAGAAGTGCCTGTTCATATCTTTTGCCCACTTTGTAATGGGGTTGTTTGCTTTTTTCTTTTCAGCACGTTTGAGTTCCTTGTAGATCCTAGATGTTAGGCCTTTGTCAGACATGGAGTTGGCAAATACTTTTTCCCAGTCTGTTGGCTGTCTCCCTGCTCTCTTGATGGTTTCTTTGGCTTTGCAGAAGTTTGTCAGTTTAATGAGGTCCCTCTTGTCTATCTTATCTCTTATGGCCCATGTGTTTCGGGTTTTGCTCAGAAATTGGATGCCAGGTCCAACTTCCATAAGGGTGTGGCCTGTATTTTCTAAAGTTTTTATGGTTTGAGGTTTTACATTTAGGTCTCTGATCCATTTAGGGTTAATTTTTGTGTATGGGGATAGATAGGGGTCCTGTTTGAATCTTCTGCATGTGGTCAGCCAGTTTTCCCAGCACCATTTACTGAATAGGTTCTCCTCTTCCCAGGGGTGTGTGGTGGAGGCTTTGTCAAAGATGAAGTTTTACAAGTAAATATTAAAATGTTGAACACATATACATATACACGCATGCACGCGCACACACACATGCACACACATGCTTATCCTATTGAAGGTGTTCTGACCACATGCTCCATTTGCTTCTGCCACTGTCCCCAAAGCTTTCCTGGCTCATGTCCTTTCTGAGTCCTGGTTGAAATTTCTCTTCAATTCACTGAGCTTCCTCTGGTCTTTCCATTAAATTCCTTTCTCAGCTGAGGTTAACCAGCATCTCTTTCTACTGATTGCAATCAAGACTTAACTGATTTGTTTTGTTTAATTAGATATTCAAATGTTTCCATTTACCCCACCAAGGAAAATGTGTCTTTCTGGATATCAGGTGAGTGAGCACCATGATTAAATGTAAGCAGAATGATATCCAGTCATTCCGAACCTCACATTTTTTGGAGATTAGGTGGGAGGGCATATTGCCATTTCTGCATCCAGCCTGTTTTAACGGGAATCATTTTTTGGCCTTTCACGCCATAAAATTTTGTGTCCATTCCAGGCGCTTATCAGGATGCCTACTAGATTCTAGGCAAAAAAGTCAAAGAGTGCATTCACCACATCCTTTCAGCAGCATCACTGTGGTGGCGGTGCTGTATCTTGAAGGCCAAGTTCCTTGTTGGAAAACACCATGGAGAGTGACTTTGTCTGTGGCTTAGATGCTGTGTATGGGATTAGTCTCCCTCATGGTCATGCTCACCTTTTCTATGTTCAGTGATTTAAAGTTCTATCGTGCTGGTAGCTGTGGCTCAAGCCTGTAATCCCAGCATTTTGGGAGTCTGAGGCAAGAGGATTGCCTGAGCCCGCGGGTTCAAGACCAGCCTGTGAAACATGGTGAGACCTCCTCTCTACAATAAATTAAAAAAAAAATTAGCTGGGCATGGTAATGGGCGCCTGTCGTTCCGGCTACTTAGAAGGCTGAGGCGGAAGGATCACCAGAGCCCAGCAGGTCAGTGCTGGGGTGGCTGTGAACATGCCACTGCACTGCAGTCTGGATGACGGAGTGAGACTCCAACTCCCCCAAAAAAGATGTTAAAAAATATAAATAAATAAAGTTCTACCACATGTGCTGCCAGCCCTCTTGGGCTGGGCTGTCTTCCCATGGCCCAACTCTTGGTTTTACTTTCCAGTGTAAACATAATAATAATAATAATCAAGGTTCCCAAATGCCAGATCATTTGAACTGTTGCAGTTCAAATGATGCTGGTGATTTCTTTTAAGGCAGTATGAACAACATATGCCTTCAAGATTCAAAGCATCTGCTCAAAGCCTTTCCGCGATGGCTCCTTGATCTGTGAGAAGATTGTAGAATGGTCCTCTGCCCCCGGAGTAAGGCTGGTGTGACCCTGAACAAGCTAGAAGATGGTCCAGTCTGCATTTCTCACCCTTGGAAGGAGTGAGTGTGCCCTACCTGCATGGGATCGAGAGCACTTATGGAGGAAACTCTCTCCAATTGCCAATATGTGTAATGCTGCCATTCCACCATCTTTTCTGAGATATGACAAATACCAAATCCCATTCAATCAGTGGGGTCTTGCTCAAGACCATCCTCTAACTTGCCATCTGAGAAGTCCTTGACTTGCAGTTTCAAGACGTCAGCAAGGTTTCTACCATGCCATGAAAGGAGCAAGCTTCCAGCCAGTTTTTGACTCTTTTTGCCAGGTTAACTGTAGCTCTGAACAGCAACTACTTTTAGCTAGTCATCTAGCTGCCAATAATCCCACAAGTTCATCGATATTCTAGTCTTATGTGAAACAGAATATTCTTACTGCGGTGAATATTTGAATCCTCTAGGTAATCAGAAGCGAAGTCCACATATATTGAAGGGACCCTAATTTTGTTTGCTTCCAGATAGTTCGAAGCCCTCACCTGATCAAAGAAATCCCAGAAAACAGGATAAATGACATCAAGCTTGTCTATGTATATTCCTCCAAACTGTCAGTGATCTATCGCAGAAACAAAGGACTGAGTACTGCATGTTCTCACTCCTAAGCGGACCCTGAACAATGATCACAATACTACAAGAAAGGAGTTGGCAGTAGCGGGAAAATGCCCGGCGGGGGGGGCATCCTTCCTCAATAAAGGGACCTGATCTCACACCAGGTGACGTGGGGACCAAAGGGAGGCCCAAACTTCACTTGCACCTTGGCCACTTGTATGCCTGAGCCTGAATTGTACTCCACATCTTTAAAATAAAAAATCTTTAAAAAATCATGGCAAACTAAAAATATAAATAAATAAAGGTTTGGAGGCTTGGTTATAAGAATTTTTAAAGTATTCATTGAAGCACATCCGTCACTTTTGAGAATGGATTTGCACTGTCTTCTAGCTGTGCTTGTTTGATTAAGATAACATTTTGTCCCCATCACAGAACTCGACTGCTTCGGAATGACTCTGGCTCCCCCCGTCTGGCCTGGCGCCGAAACTCACTGCGTCCTGCAAGGGCAAGAAGGCAGCCAGACCGCGTGTTCCCTCCTTTCCTCTGACTCCACCTTCCTCAGTCGCTATACTCCCTGGAAACTACGACGATGAGAGTTCTTTGTTTGACGTGTCTGTTTCTTTTTCTTTTGAGTTGAAGTCTTACTCCATCACCCAGACCAGAGTGCCGTGGCACGCTCACAGCCACCCCAACGTCGATCTGCTGGGCTCCGGCGATCCTTCCACCTCAGCCTTCCAAGGAGCTGGAACTACAGGTACACGCTACCATGCCTGGCTAATTTTATTATTATTATTATTTATTGTAGAGACAAGGTCTGGCCAAGTTGCCCAGGTTGGTATCGAACCCGTGGGTTCAGGCAGTCCATTGGCCTTGGTCTCCCAAAGTGCTGGGATGACAGACTGAGCCATGAGCCCGGCCTGCCACGTCTCTTTTACGCCTTCAGCAAAGGGAAGCCACCCTTCTGAGCCTCCTGTGGCAGAAATCCCCAGAACAGCAAGAACGGCCATCGGGTGTCTCAACCATCTGCGAAGCAGAAGCGAACACTTCATGCTCTTCAGCAGGGCAGTAGGAAAACGCCCCTTGCCCAGCAGCAGGTCAGGCCGCTGTCCCGGCAGCCGCATTGAGGCACCGGAGTTGACCGCCCCAAGGAGACAGTAGAATCTCGGAACTTCAAGAGACTCAGAACCACGCAAAGGGGCCAGATTCTTCCAGAACACAAAAGCTGTCTCCTCATTGTGGAAGTGGAACATTCCAAATCCGCACAAGACCCTCAGGTCTTAGCCTTGTGGGCTGGGTTCGTGTGCTGGGGCACTAATGCATTAGGTTTTTGACTGCCCCAACGCTTGCAGTGGCATTAGGCTGGCCCTGCGGCCTCGGCGGAAGGCCAGGGGAGTGGTGAGGCCTGCCTCCACAACAGGACCGGCGCAGGCAAGACTTCCGTATGGCAGCCTTGTGTACTCCTCTCTCCTCGAATCTCTGCTCCCCGAAATTTTTCTCAATCTCCTTTTCTAACTTGCCCAGAAAAGAGAAGTCTGGGCAAGTTAGATCTTCCTCAGTTTCTCACCACTGAAACTATAAACCTGCCTGCCTTTAAGCATATCCTACCTAGTACAAGACATAATCACTAGGCTGGGTATGATGGCTCACGCCTATAATCCCAGCACTTTGCGGGGGCCAAGGTGGGAGGACTGCTTGAGCCCAGGAGATCGAGACTAGCCTGGGCAACATAATGAGACTTAGTCTCTGCGAGAAATAAAAAAAATTAGCCAGGCACGGTGGCTCACGCCTAAAATCCCAGTGCTTTGGGAGGCTGAGGTGGGAGGACTTCTTGAACCCAGGAGTTGAAGACCAGCCTAGGCATCGTAATGAGAACTTGTCTTTACAAAAAAAAAAAAAAATAGCCAGACATGTTGGCATGCACCTGTAGTCCCAGCTACTTGAGAGCCTGAAGTGGAAGGATTGCCTGAACCATGGCTTTTCTGCTTGGAAAGGGAGACAGTAGCGCCGGCTTCAGTTTGCCCCCAGAGCCACTGCAGAGATTAAGTGATCCGATCTCTACAGGAGACAACGTTGGAAACCCCCCAAGCTTTGGCTGAGAGTGCTGGGAAGCACTGGGGAGTGACAGTCCAGGGACGTTGGCTGCCAGTTCCTCTGCGTTACCAGATTTCCTGTTGCACAGAAGAGCGAGCACTCTGTGGACCAGGTTTTCGGAGCCCCAGATTTCCTTCACAAGCACAGCACACGTCCCCGAGGGCACACGGTGGACCCTTCCCGTTTAACAACTTCACATTTCACTTCACGCTCGGGGTTTCTGCCGCAAAATGAACGCCATCCCACCGCGGGTGTTCGCTGAGCGGCCCACACCAGTCTCCGTTCATTTTGTGTCAGTGATTAGCTCCGCTGAAATTGGTTGGGTAAGGAGGAGAAGGCGGTTCTGCTTGATAAAAATAAAGTACATTTTTGCAATAAAGAGAGGGGGTGAACAGAGGGAAATTGACCATGGAGAAGGAGGGCGGGCTTGTGGCTCCAGAAGGGAATGCAACACTCGACCTGGGAGGTGACTGGCTTCCCCTCCTCGATGTGATGCGTTGAACTATGTGACTTGGACCCGCACACAGGCACACAGACACCCATACACGCTTGTGTCTCCACACATGTAGCTGCATGGGTGTGCACACAGAGGTACGTTTGTAATCGTAATGTTTCCCTTACGAAGCTCAGAGACTCAGCTATCCTAGCATGTGGTTTTCTACTTTGAGATGGTTTCCCATTATTCAAAAAAATTGGACTTTTATCTCTTCTGAATGCATTTCTACCGCTTTAAGTCAAGATGTTTGGTCGCCAGCAGCAGACAGAAAGCCATTCCAGGAAAAGCTCTTATTAAGAGGCCTCTGAGAGGCTCATGGGATTGCCAGGTGCCTTGAGAAGACTGAAGACCACAGTCAGAGTCAGACTGCAGAACAGTCTGGCATGGACATCCCCACTGCCTGTGACCCTGGACACCACAGCTGGCACCTCTGTGGCCGCCAGCTCTAAGCACGAGATGCTGTCTCTGCATCATTGTGCTGCTGGCCAGGGCCTTGGTCACCCTGAAGCTGCCACCGCCAAAGGGGTCTTCCTCACAGCGAGAGCCTCTAGCATCATGACTTTGAGATTCTGAGCCTGCAGTGGGTGCATATTATTGGGAGGAGCCTGGGTCACACGCTTGGGCCCCAGCTCTAAGGAGATCTGGGAAATAATGACTACGGGGCATGACCAGCTTCCATACTCACTGGTGTCATGAAATTCCACCAGGAATCCTGCAGTGGGGAAGGCTTCTCACAGGGGTAAGGGGTTCAGACACTTGGACAACCACAAAGAGTGGCATGTGTCTCCTGGAAAGCAATAGTGCTAACAGATGCCAGTTTCAAAGATGGAGTAGGGTGGGCGCTGTCTTTTAAAAAGTATTTGGAACAGGGAGCCTATGCGATGGATTCCCGGTCTTAGGAACCGTCACTTGGTCTCCCAGGAACAGCCCGATGGATCACAGAGGTTAGAGAGCAGTATCGCTCAGCCTGGAGGGGCAGATACGTCTCTGGAGGCTTAAATGGCAGACGCCTGATAAAAGAACACAAGCAGAGCCTTTGCTACAAAACACATGGCGTGTGTTTTCACTGGACTCTCAAAGTGCCTGTCATTTTCTGCTTCCAGAGATGGCCTGCACGCTGTCCCCGGTAGTACAGGGACTGGACCCAATTCTTCCCATGCAGGCATGTGTTTGGATTCATTTTCTTTGTCTTTGTCTTTTTTTTTTTTTTGAGTTGGAATCTCACTCTGTTGCCCAAGATGGAGTGCAATGGCATGCTCACGGCCACCGCAGCCTCGACCTTCTGGGCTCAGGCGATCCTTCCGCCTCAGGCTTCCAAGGAGCCGGAACTACAGGCAAGTGCCACCATGCCTGGCTAATTTTTGATTTATTGCAAAGACGAGGTCTCGCCAAGTTGCCCGGGCGGGTCTCAAACCCGCGGGCTCAGGCCATCCATTCGCCTCGGCCTCCCAAAGTGCTGGGATGACAGGCTGAGCCACCGAGCCCGGCCTATGTTTGAAGCATCACTTCCGGCAGGTTGAGGAATGTTCCCCACTACCCGCTGTTTCTCAGTGGCGACACATCCATTTGGTGAGCTGGAAAAACCTCCTTGTCATGAGATGAAGTGTGTTCTGCCTTGGGTCAAAACCACAAAGGCCTGTGACCTCCTTACTTGCCAAGCCTTAGACCACTTGTGGCCATTCCCTGCTATTCTGGAGGAGGAGAAAAGGTAAAACCCTCTGTAAAAGTGGTAGTCACGCTCTTGGGGGGCCCCCTTTCTGACGCGGATGGGGATGCTTAGTGGGGTGTGGGGTTCCAGCTAAGCAAACCTCTGGAAAGGCCCAGCCCAGGCCCAGCCCAGGCCAGGCCCAGCCGGTGTGTCCTCGTGCCAGTGTCTTCCCAGAAGGAGTCTTGGGTGGATTGCGGCTCTGCATGTGGAAAGCTTGTTGGGCGCCAGGACACCTTCTTGGGGCACCGAGACGCCGGGTCTTTACCTGGTCTCCAGCCCCCCCGCAGATCAGCGTCCCACCATGGTGGCAGAGCACCACCTGTCCCCTCTCACCGCAGATCAACAGGCAGGGACCCAGAGCCTCTGACTGGTGGTCCCGCCTGCCGAAGAAGCCATCCAAGGGCCTTTGGAAGGCAGCCGAACAGCAGCAGGACGCCTATTAAATCTACAATTCCAGACTCTTGGGGTGGCATTTTCTCGTGGCGTATTAAGTAACACACCTACTCAAGTTACCGTGTGAACTCGGCGGACAGCTGCCCTTTCAGTGAGACACGGGTGCCTGCTCTGGGTTCTGTCCCTCCCCCCCACTCTCCCACCCTGGCCCCCCAAGCGCAATCCCAGACTCTTCAGAGAAGCTGGCCTGAGAAGGGCGGTGGAAAGGGAAGGAAGCCTGGATGAAGACTTCGGCGACCAGGAGTCACCCACCGTGGAGACTCCCACATACTGAGGGGTCCGCTCCAAGTCGCAGCCCAAAGGAGCTATGTCCACCCCAAGTAGAGATAGAAGCAGTGTTTTCATACTCAGCAGGGATGTGGCCTCACTCTCGTATCCGCCCTTGGAAAAGCACCGGGGGGAGGATGGGACAGGGTGGCTCAGAGAACAGACCCTGGAGTCAGAATGACCTGGATTCAAATCCCTGAAAGAATGGGCTTGACCTTGGCCGAGTGCTGCTTCCGTTCCCTCGCTTTCCTTTTCTCTTTCACCATAAAAGTCATACAGTGTCCCTTCCTCAGGCTGTGGTGAGAAGCAAGTGAGATGCTGAACACAAACAGGTGACCCCTACCAGCCACACTCTGCGTGCCAACTCTTTTGCTGTGTACCTGGATGGCGGTTAGACTGTGTGGTTCTATGTGCCTTTTTCTTCTGCTTGGAGAACAAGATCGCTTCTCCCTGAAGGTAGAGTCGTGCGCTGTCCATACTTCATGTTTTCTTTCTTTCTTTCTTTCTTTCTTTCTTTCTTTCTTTCTTTCTTTCTTTCTTTCTTTCTTTCTTTCTTTCTTTCTTTCTGTCTTTCCTTCCTTCCTTCCTTCTTTCCTTCCTTCCTTCCTTCCTTCTTTTCTTTCTATCATTGGAGTCTTACTCTGTTGCCCAGACTGGAGTGCAGTGGCCGCTCCCAGCCACCACAGCCTCGACCTGCTGGGCTCCAGCGATCCTTTCGCCTCAGCTTTCCAAGTACAGGCGTGCGCTACCACACTTGGCTAATTTTTGATTTACTGTAGAGGTGAGGCTTCGCGAAGTTGCCCGGGCGGGTCTCAAACCCGCGGGCTCAGGCAATCCACTCAACTCGGCCTCCCAAAGTGCTGAGATGACAGGCTGAGCCACCGAGCCCGGCCAGTATTTTATTTCATTACATGTTTCTCTTTTGTGAAAAGCTTCACACTTTGCTCTGTGCCTCTTGGTTTGTGTTTTGCAAGATGGATGCTGTTTTCACAGAATGTCTCCTTGAAATGGATTCTGATGGGATTAAAGAAGGATTCTGTGTGAGAGGGAGAGTATGGGACTCAAAAAGGGAGCCCCTGAAAGATGGTAAGTAGAGACAGGGAAGTGTGTGGAAATGCCGTTTCCAGGAAGACCCCTTTCCTCCTGTCTAGACTGAGTGATAGCCCATGACCGACAAAGAGCGTCATAGAAGTGCTCACGCACAGTGGGAGTGATGACAGGCCTTGGAGTAGAGTTGACCTCTGTCTTCACCAAGCCTTCCTTTCACGGTGTAGAGGCCAGCTCTCTGTGGTGAGGTAGAAGGACGTGAAGTTTAGATTGTTGCTGGGCACAGTGGTGTGTGGCTTGAGTGCCAGCTTCTAGGGAGGCTGAGACTGAAGGATCACTCGAGTCTAGGAGCTCTGGGTTGCTGTGCGCTATGCCAGTCAGGTGTCCACACTAAGCCTGGCATCAATAGGGTGGGCACCAGGTTGCCTAACAATAGGGTCGGCTCAGGTTGGAAACAGAGCAGGCCAAAATGTAGGCTGTTGAGTTTTTGCGGACACTGAGGAATGAGAGGCATGGAGTGAGGATAAAATTCACCCTGGGCCTGTTACAACGTCCTTGTCCATCTCTTGGACTGTGAAGTAAGCTTGGTGAGAAAAGTGGAAGAAAGAGAGAATCAGCTGGAATGGTGGGCAGGGAATCTCTTCCTGGACAACTTGGGGGCAAGTTGGACGATGAACACAGAGTGAGGTGATAAGACTGTCTCAGGGCTTCCCCGACTCTCTTCTCCTTGATCCTTTCAGGGAGTCCATTTCCGCTTGACCTTGCCCACAGAAGAAGAACTTCCTTGATTTACCACAGAAAGAAAATGTGTGATGGGGGACGATGGCAGATCCAAGAGGGCACAGAGGGTAGAGATGGTGGTGGGGCCGAGACAAAGGGCCCTGGCTACCGCACGTGTGGAAGGGACTCGGTGACAATTGGAAGGGAAGTGTCGATGAGACACTCGACTTTGCGTTTTCCTTCCGATGTTGACAGCTCTGCTTTCTGGGAACTTCCCACAGCCTTTCAACATATTGTGACTCCCGCCCTGAAAACATTTGACAACACAGGCTGGATAAATATACAGCACGGAAATCCTGTGCGCCACACTCAGGATTTACGAAAGACTCCGCTTCTGGCACTTCTTACTTCAAAAAACGAGACCTCTTTCTTTATAGGGAGCACAGTACGAGGAGCATGAATGTACAGTTTTTTTCCTTTTTTAAACGCAAAGCCTATTCGAATGCACACTCCGAGTCTCGGCCAAATCCGAAACATCTCCAGGTGCCGATCGAACTTTTCAGCAAATCTCAGCATCCCAGACACCCGGGTCTGGGCGGTACCATAGAGGCCAACTCACCCGGAGTATACCTGCTGCAGAAATCCCGGTGTGTGTGACACCCCTAGCGGACAGTCCCGAAGGTGCTGCCTCATTCAGACGCGGAGAACTTGGTAATCCCCAGCGCAGACTTTCTCTGCTGAGAAAAAATCATGGAAGAAGTTTCTTTACTGAGTCAAGTTGAACCACCTCCCTCCACCCCAGCGTTACTGGTTGGCTTTATCCTTGGCCATAACTCTACAATGAATGACTCTTGACATCACTTCCCTGAAAATAGTTTGAAGACAGTCCTCATTTCCCCACTGGCGTTCTCTTTTCCAGGTAAAGAGACAGTTTCCTTCCTGCGCTCCTTCCTCAGTTGATATGATTTCCAGACGATTCCCTTTCCCCATCACGCTGGAGAAGTTTCTTTATTCTTTCACTGTTGCTTCCCACCCCCCACCCTTTTAAAGGGCAAACTTTCTTAGAAGAGCAAACAAAACGTTATTTTCCAGGACCCAAGACCTGGCTCTCTCTGGCTTAACAATTCCCCACACGTTATGGCATGTGACAGTGGGCTATAAAATGTTTTATGGCTTCGCATTTGAATAGAGGATGGCTGCGTTTGTTAGGCAAGCTCTTTCCAAACAAGTCGCTGTAAAACATTTACAGCATCCCACTTCATCACATAACTTTTTAAGGCTGCTCCTTTTGTTTGGTTTTTGGTTCTGCTTCTCAGCCCTTCTTTGCTTTTTTCCCCCTTGAAGTATCAGAGTTATTCTGGAAATTCCCACAGAGGGTTTCAAGTTGGAAACCTGGTCCTACAAAGTCTTTTCCCTGAGACCCTTTCCTGGGTTTGTGCTGTGAATCAGATGGTGTGGGAAGAATGATGCCATCCGCGTGGCAGGGCCCCGCGTGGCGCACATGTGTGGCATAAAGTCCGTTTATAGAGGGTTTGAAATTGTATCCCAGGGTTTGGAAAATGCAGACGTTTATGTGATAGATATTGTGGCCACACATGAGGTGTTGTGGAGAGCTGTATGTATCTTAAAATACACATATCCACAAGAATATACATATCTGTATATACGTACCCTGGAAAGTTTTACACTGCCAAAGCCTTCAGACAAATATTTTATAGCTATCTCATAGTGGGTATTTATAACTCAACCTCTTGGCTTCAGAAGTTGAAATTGGGCCCTGGAAACACTGAGTACATTTTAGCCTTGATGAGTGTAGGCGCTTCGTGCCATTGGCATCAGAGAATTAAGATGGTCTTACTTTAAACATTTGTTCAAATGTGTAGAGGAAGCACTAACATTTTTAAAGCACTGGGGCTGATTTTAAGATGTCTTTCTCTGGGATTCTGATTTTAAACATTTATGTTTGAGCTTGGGGGGAAAAAAAGGCTCTATGAAAAAAATAGGAAAAGTTAAGAGACTTCAAGAAATCTGTTTCTCCTCATCACCCACACCTCCTCCCCAAAATATTATCAATATTTGTGGGTAAGCTGGGAATAGGAAGATAAGCCAGCCAGTGCAGTTTTAGTTAGCAGGAAAGACCCTGCCACTGCTTAAAGGTATTCAGTGGGGAACAGTTGGAAAAGCAAGCTTGATTAAAGACAGCTAACATCATTGCAGGAAGGGGAGTCGTGCCTAGCTAATTTGTTGGAATTCTTTGAGGAAATCGTTGCCCCTCTAGCTGGCTGGGGGAAGGGAGCAGATTACAGATGTTTTCAGAAAGTGTGCTACAGAACTCTCCACTGTTGGTTAGAATGTTTAAGGTCTGAAGTCATGGAAGGGTAGGACAATCGGTATATTGGGCTAAAAACTGGCAAAAAGGGAGGAAAGAAAGGGTCACTATGGACAGAAATGTGTCAGCCTCGAAAAAACGATCCTAGAAGGGATTAGGAGAGAAGCTGCACTTGGCACTGGGGCCCGGGCTTCCAGAGGACACCCAGAGCGTCCCTCTGGGAGGTTGATGGGTGGGGGTGGGAACTCGAGAGAAAATTCAGCCTCACGCAGACGGGTGCATCCCATGAGGACGCTCCCCACAGGGAAGGGCTCCGGGTCTCTGCGTCCCGGTGTCAGCCTGGCGAAAGAGCACCATTCTTTCGCCTTGAGCGTCTCCAAAATAAATACACCAAGCAATCCTGTGTGATTTAAATCCTCACACAGCACGAGTCCAAGTGACCCGGAGACATTCTGAGATGAAGCTACCTCTCTCCCTTTCTGAAGTTGTTCAAAAAGATAAGAAAGAACATCCACAAAGCCACGTGTCTCCTGGTCACCATCAGGGCCTTCATACTCTGTGGTCTGACCGTTCTGACCAGCGGTTTTGTGGCCCTCACCCCACACAGGCACTCCGCATGCGACGGCCCCTCTGCTGCTCCTGCCTCTGGCAGATCCAGGGAAAAGTGAAAAGTCAAGGTTGACCAAAACTAGTCATTTGCTTTCAGGTCTTTGTATTTTACACAAGACCAGGTGAAACTCCAGGGAAGAAACCGGTTAACCTACCTTTGACTGTTTGGTTTGGTAGGGTTATGGGAGGAAAAATACCCTGCTACATATATCCCTAGATAATCCTCCTCACAGATTCTGGATGAAACGTGGCTTTCTCTGAAAGAGACAACCAGCTAATCCTTTGTTTAAAATTCGATGGACACGTTTGGAGAAGGGGACTATCAGGGAAGTGAATCTTGGTGAAAAATCTGGGGTGTGGAGACTGTCTTCAAAGAAGCAATGCTCAGGGGCCAGACAGGTGACACTGAGACTTGTGGGTCAGGGCAATGGTGGGGTCAGGGCAGTGGCTGGTCAGCGCAGAGCAGTGGCAGATCAGGGCAATGGTGGATCCCAGCAACAGTCCCAAGTTTCTGAGGATGAGGACTACTTTCCAGCCTAAAACAGTGATGTTTCCCACCATGGTCATGTCACGGCTGCGGATGAAGGCACTTCACAGAAACCAGTCATTGGGAGGCATGATTGCCACGTGTGAAAACGGATCTCAGGACCCTACCGAGCCCAGTGCTGGGAATCTGAGATGGACGGAGCTCCAGGCCCTCCCCAAGTCCAGGGGAGGAGATCAAGCAAAGAGGCCGCCGCCAAGGGGTCTGTGGGTGGATGGGAGAGACGGGAGCCCATGGTGGGGGCCCGTTGCCCAGCACGGGCATCTGACGCCACTCTGGCAGAGTCCGGGGACAACTTCCCCAGAGAGGTGGCAGCTCAGCACACCGTTGTGACTCAGGTGGAAGTGGCAGTTGGCCAGACACTGACGCAGGTGGGGGAGTTTTCAGGAAGACAGAACAGCATGTGTACAAGTTCCAAAGTGAGAGGACAGGTTTTCTTCCAGGAAATGAGTAGATCAGGGCAGCCAGGGGCGAGAGTGATGAGAGCTAAATCCAGAAAGGAATGCAAAGGCAACTGTAGAGCAGCCTGAGCGTGTCATTCCCATGGCATGTCTACATGGCTTTCAGTTAAGGACAACACGCCCCCATAAATTTTGGGGGACTGGCGAGAAATCCCAGGCTTGCTCCCTCAGGTGGGAGCTCCACACCCTGGGAAACACATGTCCGGCGAGCAGAACTGCCGCACTCGGGGCTGGCTTGCTAGGTAACGGGGGACCACCAACGTGGTGGCTTACACAATGGGGAGCATGTGGCTTCATAGTCCCAGAAAGCCAGGAGTCTGCAGTCACGGTGTCAGTGCTGCGGGTTCCTCCTGGGAGCAGCGAGGGAGAGCTCTGTCCCAGGAGCCCCGTCTGGACCTGCTGCTGCTCTTCTTGTTCACGTGATTCTCTGAACCCCGTGTCTGCATCTGTCTCCAGTGTTGGACAAGGACACCAGTTGTTTGGGATTAGGGCTCAGCCTGATGACTTCTTCTGAACGTGATGATCTCTTCAAAAACCCTATCTCCACATAAGGTGGCGTGCTGAGGTCCTGGGAGTTGGGATATCGACATGGGATGTGTTGGAGAAATGGTTCAGCTTGTAACATCCAAGTTCAGTTGCTCCAGAGGGGTGGGAGACCCAGCCCATTTGATACCTGGCTGCCTGGAGGGCAGAGGGATGGGGAGAAGGAGCCAGGAAAGAGGAAGGGAGGGAAGGAACCGCAGAGTCCAGGCTTGCATGCTTGCGACGCTTGCCACAATTTGGCCCAGTTTTGTGATTCCTGGCCGGCAGGCTGCAACACAATGTGGGAAGAACCATTGCTTTGTCCAGATTAGGATGAGGTTGAAGCCACTGCCTTTCTCTGCCTTCTCACTAACAACCCTCTTGCTGACAAAGAAGAGGTCCAAAGAAATGCATCCCTCCCTGCAACAGAGGATAGCTGAGATGGGGCATCCACTCCCACCACACACTCCTGCACACTCGTGCACGGTAATCTCCCACGAAGGAGAGTGCCAACGGGGGTTCCCTACAGGACACACCCCAGAAGCCCCCTCTTGACAGTTCTGGCCAGGGAAGTTGGTTTCCCCATGAAGATAGAAACTGCTACTATTGACACTGAAGTTACATCCATATGTGCATTTACGAGATGCAAATTCAACATACAAACTCGCCAAAAAGAAAAAAAAATGCCTCCCTCTTGTCATGGCAGAGCTTAATCCAGACTTCATTTTGATCTTGACTCTCTGGCGCGAGTCACTTAATCTGAATCTTTCTCAGGCGAGTTGCGATCTCCACATCCTTGCCTCCCCCAGCAAAGAGTCTCCATTCTTAGGGACCAGACTTGCTTAGACTGCCAGAATCATGGGGTGTCAAAAAGATCACCTAGAAGGCCAGGCATGGTAATTCACGCCTGTCATCCCAGCACTTTGGGAGGCAGAGGCGAGAGGAAGCCTGAGTCCAGGGGCTCAAGACTAGCCTAGAAACTTGATGAGACCTCGTCTCCACAATAAACAAAAAAATCAGACAGGCGTGGGGGTGCACACCTGTAGTTCCAGCTACTGGGAAGGCTGAGGTGGAAGGATCTCCTGAGCCCACCATCGAGGCTGCGGTGGCTGTGAGCATGCCCCTGCACTCTAGCCTGGGCGACAAGAGTGAGACTCTGACTCAAGAAAAAGATCACTCAGAAATAGCCACTCATTCAGTCAGTGTGGACACAAACAAATCAGAGGAAACAACTCAGGAGACCACGGTTCATAGAAACCAAATTCCTGGAGGTGAACTTTGAAACGTTTATTTTAAGTCTTGTCCAGGCAGAGCAGAATTCGCATTTCTCCAGGCCTCATCGTCTTGAGGCATTCTCTAGAAAACATTCTTGATTTGGACTGCCTGTTATGTTTATTTGCTTTCCAGATGTTCTCTGATGTTCTTTGGAATACAAGCCCTGGCGAGGGCTATCTCCATCATGCCCAGTCAGTCAAGACTCTGGGTCTGTAAGAGCTGCTTCCCGGGGTCTCCTGGGGTCTTCTTGGTCTCTCCCACCACTGCCGAGAAGACATGAGACCTCATTGTCTCGGGGAAAAGAAAAGAAAGCAGGGTCTTTAAAAATGGAGCCGTGGTGACCTTCTGAAAAGTAACTGAGGTGGAGTGGGCTCCTTCCCTGTCCTAGCCATGGCCCCCATGGAGATGAGACAGAAAAGGAGACACTTGAAAACACAGCTCAAGCCTGGGAGGGAGTGACCCATTCTTCAGAATAACAACGGAGAGGAAGAATGCTACCTGGAGCCTGGTTTTCTCTGTGATAAAGTGTAATTGCATGTTAAAGGCTTCCCTTTGAGGCCGAAACCCCGAAGCATTTCTGCTTCTCTCCTTCCTCAGCAGAATCTGAAGCTCAGTTTGACCCTTCCACCCTGCAGTGGATTTGGACCTGCCTGGATACCTGTCTAGCCACACCAGAGACCATCTGAAGGAGAAGGTCCCAGAGTTGAGTGCTTTCTAATACTCAAAGGGGCAGTCGGTGAGTGCGGTGGCCCAACCTGTAATCCCAGCACTTTGGGAAGCTGGGGTGGGAAGATCGCTTGAGGCCAGGAGTTCAGGACCAGCCTGGGCAACATAGGTAGGTCCACAAAAACATTTTTAAAAGTTGGTAGGTGGGACTCAAGACTCATGCTGTCCCCTTGAGGAGAGAGTGTAGGGTGAGGTGAATGGTCTGGAAGAGTCACTCCCAAGTCTCCAGTCTGTGAACTCTCCATGGACAAGACAGTTAACATCTGAAAGACGGAGGAAGCATGCGTCAGGACTCTGTGCTCATGAGTGGGTACTGACGCAGGACTGTTTTCTTGCTGTCTATACTCAAATGCACTGAACATACATAGAGCAGTCCCTGGCATGTGGTGACTCCAAGGCCACATTTTTGTTGAAAAATTGCCTGGGAATAGGTTAAAACGATAAGCAGATGACTTGCGAATGGTTTTCCAGCTTCCTGTCTGGCTCTCAAGGGACAATTCTAGGCAAGGAGGACTTTGTGAGCTCTGCCAGAGGGAAGAGACCAGTCAGCAGAAGGTCACTGGAATCATTTCACGAACCATCGAAATGGGTAGCGGGCTACTTGAGAGATGCAGTGGGACCGGCAAGAGCAACACGATGTCAAGGGCTCCCGGTGCGCTGGCGACCGAGCCGGACTCTGCACAGGCCATTCCATGAATTATCTTACTAACCTTGAGCCAGAACCTTCGAACAATAAAGCAGTTTGTGTCAAGTCTCTTGGTTAGTGGGCAGACAGTCCGAGATTCAACTCCAAATCTGCTTGACATCAACTCGGAGGTTCTGACCCTTCAGACGACTCTGTTTGGAGTAATAGTTTGTAAAACTTTTAGTCTCGATTGCGGAAAATCAAGAACGATGCAGCTTTTAAATTCATATGCTGCCCGTTCTTGTTATTCACTGGTTTTTTGTTCTACGTGATCATCATGAAAACTGCATTAGTGACTACTGAACCATTGCTCTTGCAGAAAACACAGGGTTACGTTTCTGCACGCCTCTGATTGCAACGTTTTCCTTTCAGACAATCAATACATAATGTTGTTCTGTGTGCTTCTGTGTAAAGACACCTTATGGCCATCACCACTGAACTCATGCCTGAGCAAAGCTTATTCAATGCACACATTTTCTCCATAAAGTACATCACCGCCTTCCTGCACCTAGGGATATTAGACAGTACCACATTTGGGAGCCATTTTGAACAGCAAAATCATCCACAAAACTTGACACTATGTAGACTGCAGAAATAGTACTTCTTTGTCATTTGGGAGCTAAAGCAAAAAGGTGTCGCCTTGTTGAGTCCCAGTTGGGAAGATGTGTGTGGTTTGCCATTCTGTGCATGCCTGTGAATGACCTACACAGTGTCCATGGTGTTTATTTTAGAATTACAAATAAATCTTAGCGAGTAGGTGAGTTTGTCATTATAGAATTTGCTAGGCATGAGGATTGACTACTTCCTGACGGGGCTTTTAAGCAAGCCCAGGTGAAGAAATTACACATTTCAGAGGAAAAATGAAACACTGAAAGCAAAAGACAGATAATCACTATTTCATTTCTCCGGTCTGTGTTCCTGGATTGAGTGTGTTGGTCTCCATGAAATTTCAGAGGAGCTGTGTTCCCCTGGGATTTGGACGGAACTGGAGTGGCTGGTGATTCTGCGATTCTGCTCTTGATTGAAGGGGACAGACCAGTGACATCTGGAAGGAATGATAAAAGAATCAAAAATAAAATTACATATTGGGGCTGTGGAATTGTTTGCTTAACGAACTCTTCTCTAGGGAGGCAAACATTTCAACACTTAATTAAAAAGAAATTTTAGAAACTTCAAAGGTATCAAAGGTAAATACTCTTGGTATAAAACCTCTTCCATGTAGAGCAAGGTGATAAGCTAAAAGCTGAATCTTTGAATTCGGATCATTTAAATGAGCAAAAACTAAAAAAAAATAAAATAAAATAAGTAGTGATTATCTGTCTTTAGCTACTCATTCGGCAAACACACTCACCTTCAGAGAACTCTGTGGACTATGGAAATCAAGAATGCCTGAAAGCAGATTCTTTACTAAGATTTTCTTTCTTTATATTTTTTCTTTACAATGCTGGTAATGGCTTGCCTGACAATGATGGCATGTCTATGGGGAAGAAGATGCTTTTTGGAAAGACTTGCCTTTCTTCTTACTGACGTGGTGAACCATGGCCTTATTTTTGCCTCAAGGCTGAAGATCTTTTGACCTGGCATTCAAGGTCTCCCCTTGACTTAGACCCAGTTTTTTTCTGTTCTCATCATCCACCACTGCCTTACTCAGAATCTCTATACCCACCAAGTGAGTATTTGATATATAACGATAAAATGTAGGAGTTTGGGGATTTGTTAAGGAGAGGAGACTAATATCCATACAAAGGAAAGACAGAAGAGGGTAATGAAATTAAGAGTCATTCAGATGACATAGACCATAGGGTTTATATGGATTTGAAACCGGGAAAGAGAGAGAGAATGGACTAGTCAGGAAAAGCACTCTGAGCTCAAAATGCTTCTTGAAGAATGAGGGGCATTCCCTTGGACCAGGGAAGGAGGAAGTTGGAGGAAGAGAGGAGAGGAGGAGAGGAGAGCACAGCAGGCAGGTAGGTGAGGGAAATTAAAATAATGGATGTTTGCAAATGGGAATGGTGTTGGTGGGATCATAAGCAAACCACCACAAACAGCAAAGGCGGTTGTGCTGAAAAGCAGGAGCGAACACATTTGAGGACTAAAAAGAAACTGGATTAAGGAAGGCAAATTAAAAATAGGCAGAATCAGCCGGGCACAGTGGCTCACGCCTGTAATCCCAACAATTTGGGAGGCTGAGGCAGAAAGACAACTTGAGCCCAGGAGTTCAAGACCAACCTGGACAACAGAATGAGACCTTGTCTCTACAAAAAAATGAAAATAAAAAATGAGCCAGATGTGGTAGCACATGCCTATAACCCTGGCTTCTAGGAGGGCGGAGGCAGGAGGATTGTGTCGAGCCGTGATTATGCCACTACACTCCAGCCTGGGCAACAGAGTGAGACTCAAAAAGAAAAAAAAATGTAGACGCTCTAAAATTTGGTGAAGTATGAAATGGCCGTTGAAGACTTTTAAGAAAATGTACCAATAAACTATCTCTCACTGAACGATGAGTGGCTGAAATATACATCTAGTAATTTTTTTGTGCATATTAGGTTTTCAGTGAAGTATTCATGCAGCTTTCAACAGATCTTTTTTGGTTTTTTTGGAATACCTATTATGTGCTAGACATTTTGGAAAGCAACAGGGCTATGGGGTGGACAAGGTCAAAACCGTCTGTGGACTCCTGGCATTCATATGCTAGGAATATTCATTCTCAGTGTGTCCCTCTCCTTTGGTTCAGATGACTCTATATCTCGGATGAAAAAGCTCTCAGTAAAAAAGCGATGCTTTTGCCTTTCTGTGCTTGTAAATATCTTTGTGCTTCATGTAGCCTTTCAGGAAGTTGACACTCAAACACGTAACACTGCAACATAGGAGTGGCCTCCTCTGCCCCTCCATGTGGGTCAGAAGCCCCTGGGTTGTGCTCTCTTGAGCTCTAGACAACATTTAGAAATAGCATACCTGTCATGTCCACTTGCTTGGCCCCCGTTGTCTGTCTATGCCAACTAGACCATGGCACCCCAAGGCAGAATCTCCTGTGGGTCACCACTGTAGGTGACCAATAGATGCTGGTGAGATGAAGGGGTCAGGGATAGATGTGACTTTTCCTTACCTGAAAATTCTATTCTTTGGGGCAAGATTTTGGGAAAGAAAAAATAGGTCTATCTAGCATCAGGGGGACAGATAAACCCCTGCTTTTTCTTCATGTGCGTGACAACATTTTTGAGACATGACTCCACTTGGCTTTCCATGTCAGGCTAATTGGAATGTGGTAACAGAGCTGGATATCTTGCTTTGAGGTGATTTAGAAATGACAGACTCAAGCATTTTTTTTCATTTCCTTAACAGCTGCAATGTTAGCCCACCCCGTAAATCACAAAAGTTGGTACTATCTTAATGCCGCAGGTATTTTTGTAATATACAACATTCAATAAATTACCAGGTAGTTGTAAGTAAGAACAAGACAAATTGGACTTAGCCATGAGCATCTTCCTGGAAGCTTCCAGCTCTGAGGTTTGTATTAAGAACACCGTGAGAATCGCTACATCCAATTCATTGTCTGGCGTTCTCCTTGGCAGCTTTGCAAAACAAATCTTGGAACATGCTGAGAGAAAGCCATTCATTCTTCCTAGAAAACTTGGAGTCTTGGATTCGCTCTGGACGCCTGTGGCAGTGAATGAAAGCATGTGTCTTTGTACATTTGCCTCCGGTTTCACTCGTCCGCTCGTTCTGTGATTCTGTCTTTTTCGACAGACTGTTTATTCTATTTTCCAAAAATAGTAAATGTCCTGGATGTCTGAGCGCCCCTATGCTCGGTGCCCGGGGAACGGTGACACCAGCCTGGTGAACGGTGATGCTGCAGGAGCCTGGACACCCCAGACCGGGAGGGAGCATCCGTGGGGATGGAGGGTGGAGGGTGGAAGGGGCACCCCCAGGATGCGTGCTTGGCTTTCAGTCGGAGAATACACACCTCGCCTGCAGTGTCATTTACCTTCAGGTTACAGGGCGGAAAAATCCACGGTGAGCATCTTCCCCCTTGTCCCCCAGACTGGGTCGGGGGTCCCTCGTGTTGCTTCACAGCAATTGCAGCCCAGAAGCAAAGGCCAGAGTGTTTGTTGAGCTGCTGTGTGACATCCTTGGACCTGGCTGCGGCCAATGCTATGCCTGGGGCCAGCACAACCCCTGCAAGTCGGAGGCAGGTGGTGGAGACCTGCCCCTTGGTCGTTTGGCTGCGGCTTCAGTCACCTGCTGGCTCACCACTCAGCTGGGCCCTTTGTTTCTTCCCTCTTTCATCTCCACCTTCTCCTCCCCTTCACCTACTCCCACCACCCCCAAAGTTCTCCCAGCCCTCCCACCGGCCCCACTCCCCACCTGCCACCCTTGTGGATGAAACTTTTTGAAGATCAACACGTGGGGGTTTCCCTTTGTGAGAGCCACACTCACAAAGCTGTGCTTCCAAGACAGAGCAAGGAGAGAACTCAGTGTATGGAAGTTGTCTTTAAGCCGTCAGATCCCCACGCCCGTGAGTGCCCCAGAAGGGAAGAAATGCCGCTGGAGAGACAGCGTGACCCTGAGCGGTTCCCTGGAGGCCTGGCTGCCCAGCAGGGGCCGCGCCTCCCGGTTTTGGAACTGGAGGCAGGAGTCCGGCAGGGCCCTTCCCCCTGAGTGGTCTGGACAGGGGACAGTTGGCCGGAATCACAAGTGGCTTCTTGGCTCACGCCCCAGGCACTTGGGCTTTCCTGAGCAGAGCTGCCTGGAGCTGCGAGGTTCCAGCACTGGGGTTTCCCTTTGTTAGAGCCCCACCCACAAAGCTTGCTTCCAAGACAGAGCTGTGTCCACCTCTGAAAGGCCTTGGAAGAGGTGAGGGAAGGAGGGAGGAGGAAGGAGGGAGGGAGGGGGAAGGAGGGAGGAGAGAGAGGCGATCCAACTTGAGCGTCTTCCTTGGCCCCTGGTCTAGGTCAGGGGTCCCTTCGTGGCAGTCCCAACTGCAACGGTTAGGGAGGGAAGGGAGAAGACAGCGAAAGGGAGGGAGAGGGGAAAGCTTTGAAAAACACCCCGTGCCACTCACAGCCACCTAACTCACCCTTTGCGCAAATGCATTTTAAAACCGAGGTGAACTGAAAAAACGTCGCAGGGCTCTTGGCAGTCCCCTCGCCACCGAAATGATGTGAGTGGAAAGACGAGCGTCTGGAAGAATGCATCCCCCAGATTCTTACATTATTACCAACCACAGAAACAAAACACACTGCTGGGAAGGAATGTCAAGTCGTCCATGCCAAACCCTTCACTGTGCAGATAAAAATAATGAGGCTCTGAGGTGAGTGCCTCGCTCGGAGCCCCTGGGCTGGGGATCCAGGGCCAAATCCCGGGTCTTCCGGCCGGCTCTGGGCCCTCCACCCGCAGACTGCTGTGTGGCCGTTTCACTTCAGCTGGTTTCCAGCAGACAGCCCCCCACAAATGTGTCTCCTCAAGTCTCATGCTTTTGTGGAAAACCTTACGGGATGCCCGACTTCTGAGGGTGAAGGGAGGACGTCCGGTCCTTTAAAAATGGTCAGAAGGAGGGGAAACTTAAAAGCCTGTGTCCCACCACGCTGTCAGTGGGAGCCCATCACTGTCATATGGGTGACAAAGAAGTAATTAAAGAAACCGACTCTGATTAATTCCACATGTCGTGTGGGCCTTTGAAAAGAGGCCAAAATATCTCCCAGACGTCCTCACGTACACAGCATGCATGTGTCTCATGTAACCCGAAAATGATTTGCCCTTGTGGCATCATTTGCACAAACCTGCCAACGATATGAAAGTTTTTGTCTGTCTACAGTCTCAAAATCATGGATCTTACATACACTAAACTCGTTCAAAGAGCCAGGCCCTTTCTCTGGAGAAAATCCACAAGCCTTCTTTCGGTGGTGTTTCTGAGGTCGGGCAAGCAAGCCTCAAGGAAGGGTGTAGCATTTGCTTCGATCTCTTAAGGCAAAACCAAAGAATGCGTCTTTAACGCCTCGATAAAAAATTTCAGAAAAATATGTGCGATTTTTAGTATGTCTTCAACTTACTAAAGGGTCGTATTCCAAAAGCTGGTGGATAAATGGGTGGTCTGGCATTTGGCTTGTCTCTTTCCAGGGAAACAATGTCTCCCACGGCAGTTAGTTCCCAGACTGCCGAAAACTTTGAGGTCCTCTGAAGGTGCGAAAGAGAGACAATGTGGCCAGCCATGGTGGCTCAGCCTGTCATCTCAGCACTTTGGGAGACCGAGGCGGGTGGATTGCCTGAGCCTGCCGGTATGAGACCCACCTGGGCAACTTGGCGAGACCTCGTCTCTACAATAAATAAAAAATTAGCTGGGCATGGTAGTGTGCACCTGTAGTTTCGGCTACGTGGAAGGCTGAGGCGGAATGATCGTGGGAGCCCAGCAGGTTGACACTGGCGTGACTGTGAGTGTGCCACTGCACTCCAGCCTGGGCAATGGAGTGAGACTCCAACTTAGGAAAAATAGACCAAAAACAAAAAAATTAAAGAAAAAATAAGAGCAACAGCACTCGGTCTCTCTGATGCCTGGTTTCAGCTGACTGCTTGGGATTAACGGAGGGAAAAGAGAAAGGTCCCGAGCCCTGGTTCAAATTCCATCACCACCAGGGGACAGGATGAGACACAGGACAGAAGGAAAAGTGGACGGGAGTTAAAATTATGTGCACACGGAGAGTCCCTGACCAGTGGACCACGAGGAAGAGAAGTGTGCACACAGAGAGGGGAAGAGGTGACGGTCGGCAAGCTCCCCGTGTGTCCATCCGGTGGTGGTGGCCTCCAGGGATTTCAGAAGGAAAAGGCAGGCTTGGAAGAGGGGCATGTGAACTGAGGTGCAGGAGATGCAAGGCGGGTGCTGTTCCAGGCGTTGTCCCTTGGAGACAAGGGTAGCCTGATTTAGGGAGAATTGGAGGCTGGGCGCAGTGGCTCACGCCTGAATCTCAGCACTCTGGGAGGCCAAGGCAGGAGGATGATTTGAGCCCAGGAGTGTGAGACCAACCTGGGCAACATAGTGAGACCTCATCTCTACAAAAAATAAAAAATTAGATGAATGTGGTACTGTGTATCTGTAGTCCCAGCGAGGAGGGAGGCTGAGGCAGAAGGCTCATCTGAGCCCAGGAGGTCGAGGCTGTGGTGAGCTGTGATTGTGCCACTGCATCCAGTCTGGACGACAGAGTGAGATCTTGACTCTAAAAATAAGAATAAAGAAAGGAGGAGCATTGGACTTTCGGTTTAACCCATACACGTCTATCGAGGACCTCCTGTGTGCCATGGGCTGCAGATTCAGAGCCAAGTGCTAAACCCACGAGACCACCTCTTTCCCTCGCTGAGACAGAAACCACTAGCGCGTGTGGCTTGTGTCAACATGCTGAGTCTTTACCATGACCCTATGGAGTAGATATTCCTACTCTTACCCCATCTTACAGTTGAGGAAACTGAGGCACAAGAAAGCTGGATGATCTGCCCAAAGTCATTTGGCTCCCAATATGGGAGCCCAGGGAACCTGAGGACAGGTCTCGGGCGTGTCACTGCCATGCTGTGCTCGCCCCGATACTCCTGGTCAGCGGTCTTGCCTCTTGTCCCGGTCACTGCCACCCTGGTTCCATCTGGGATGTGGAAGGGTCTCAGGGGGGCGGTGGTGCGTGGAGCATGGACACAGAAGAGGTCCCCACGTTCACGTCTTTCCGCCTCCCTGCAAATCCTACAGCCGCTGTGAAGAGAGTCACATTCCCACAGACAAGCGTGCCAGCCTGGAGGGGAATGGTGACGGAAGGTCCCCCTAAAGACCCCTGAGATGCAGGGCTCAGCTCCTCCCATAAGCCAAAGACCAGCCTTCTAAATCAAAGAATGAAACAAAGCCTGTCTTTTTCAGGCCTTGCTTTGTTTGACGCGACTCCCTTCCCGACAACAGGGCCGACAGGGCAGGAAGTCTCATTGTCTCTCTAAGCGCTTTTAAACACTCCTGAACCTCGGCTTGGGGACCCTCGTTTGAAACGGCTTTAGCTCTCTGGACATGCTAGCACGTATCTTTTTTGACTTCAGCCTGGCAAAAGTTATGGTTCCCATAAAACTCGACCCGCTCTCTCTCTTCCCTAAGACACCGCATAAACCGTGCTTCCTGATGATACAACCCCATCCCACTGTATCCATTACCCTGTCAACTTTCCACTGAGGTCAATCTGCTCGTGAGAATTTAAGTGGTCTCCTGGGGCAGCGTGGTCCACAGTGGATGGAGCTTGGGCTGTGAAGTCAGCCCGTGCAGGGTCTGATTCCAGAATTTTCATTTCCTAGCTTGTCATGTGAGGCGAGCTATTTTGCCTTTCTAAATCACCGTTTCCTCGTCTAGAGTGATGGTCCTGGGATAACAGTTGTTCTGAGGATTAAGTGAGACATTGTAAAGAAGGAACTTAGTTCAGAATAAGCGCATCATAAAGTTCAACAAATGTTAGTGGCCATGATTACAATTCTTTTGTCCCAAGAAATACTGTCATATACAAAGGCGGTCATAAAGAGATGTTCAACATGACTTTTTTTGTAAGGGCAAAAAGTATTCACAGTTGCAGAGTTGTGGAATCAACCAAAGTGCCCACCAACCAACAAGTGAAGGAGAAAATGTGGTATATGCCTACGATGGAATACTATTAAGTGACAAAGTATCACAGAAATTTGGGTGGAATTGGCAGCCATTATCCTGAGTGAAGTAACTGAGTTACAAAAAACCAAAGACCGCATGTTCCCACTTATTCACGGGAGCTCAGCTGGGGGTCCCCAAAGGCAGACAGCATGGGGCAATGGACATTGGAGACTCAGATCGGGGAAGCCGGAGGGGGGCGCAATGAATGATTACCTACCACATACAAGTTGCGCAAGTCTGGGTGACTTTAAGTGTACTTAAAGTCCAGACTTTCTCGCCACACTCCAGTTCATCCATGTAACCAAAGCTATTTGTGCCCCTAAATCTATTGAAATAAAAAGAAAGTTAGAAGCAATTTATATCCACCATGATCAGCTCTGCAGTCAGCCAAAAGTCATGTTCGAAGACAGGTGAGTCTTCAGAACACATTAGTGTGTTTTAAAAAAATGAACCATAAAACGTGAAGAATATCCTATTTGGGGGAAACGAATAGGCTTAGAAAAAACATTGAAAGAACCTACATCAAAAAGTAAATTCTTATCATCTCAACAGAGAAGTATGTGGAGTATAGACAGGTGCTGGGATTATGGGTGATTTTTTTTTAACTTTCTGTACTTTTCTTTGTACCCTCAATTTTATAGCCTTGATAATCAGGGAAATTACATGATGGTGAAAAGTACAGACTAAAGCTCAGCCTTCTCAGATGGTCCCTTTCTGGCTCCAATGAATTCCGACAGCCAACCCGGCCACTTCCTTTAAGGCCTCCCTTTCTCTACAGATCTGTGCTTCCTCTGCACAGCTGCGGTGGGTTTTGGGTATTTGGCAGAGACCGTGGTTGGCGTTCAGATATAGTTAGGTGGACCCTCTCTCCCTCGAGCATCTGCCCTGACTTGGAAACTCCTCATCCCAAATGTTAACTGATTGAGGTCACTGTAAACAATTCAAGGAGCAAAGCAAACTTGCTGAGACGGCTTCATTGTCAACCTCCACTTTTACCGGGAGCCCGTATTCACATGGTGGGGCTGGAAGGGCCTGGGGATGGATTGGGAACCGGCCTTGCACCTGAGACAGTGCTGCCCATTTGCGGAGGCTGTTTCATGCCCTCCTGGGCCCCGCCAAGAAGCACCAAGGCTCCTGGCATGGAGGAGGGATCGCATGACCGGTTCTGACCAATGGGCTGGGAGCAGAAGTGGTGTGTGCCACTTCCAAGCACCAGGTCACCGTGTGTGGCCCTCCACGGATTCTGCCTTACTCTGCTGTGACCTTGAAGGCACAATAGGGTGAAGCCACAGGGCGGAAAGCACCAGGGTCCTCGAGTATTAGCTTAGGGAGAATTACCCAAATAGAAACACCTGAAACGAACAGCATCAGCGAGAAAGATACGCCTTTCATGACATCAGGACATTGAGGCTTGAGGGTTATCTGTTCCTGCCGCAACCCCATCCCAACTAACAACAGAAAGTTACGTAGACGTAAAGGAACTCAAGGTAGCATCCTCTATGCGTGAAACACATAGGCTACAACAACGGATGTTTGTCTGCTCGCTTACATTCCCCTGAGCCCCTTGCCTCCCTCCTCTTCTCAGTGCACTAAGAAGCCTGAAGAATAGTGTGCCCACCCTTGGGTCTTGGTGGAAGAAGGCAACTGCATCCTTTGACCTAGAACCGAGATTGTCCGCAAACACACTGCTCTTTGCTCTGTAGGATGTGGACTTTTTGCCTCTAAGCCAAATACTTGTAAGACTTCGGCATGGCGACTAATGGCTAAATTATTTGTAGAAAAGATGTTTTGCCTAAGTGGTCCAGGCGGTGTTTCTTGAACACTGGTTCCTCAGGCAATTGATTTCCATCCTTAGAAACAGATTTCCGGCCAGGCTGGGTGGCTCAGCCTGTCATCCCAGCACTTTGGGAGGCCGAGGTGAGGGGACTGCCTGAGCCCGCGGGTTGGAGACCAGCCCAGGCAACTTGGCGAGACCCTGTCTCTACAATAAATAAAAAATGACCCAGGTGTGGTAGCGCGCCTGCAGTCCTGGAAGGGTGAGGCGAAAGGATTGCCAGAGCCCAGCAGGTCGATGCCGGGGTAGCCGTGAGCGTACCATGACACACTCCAGCCTGGGCGACGGAGTGAGACTCCAACTCAACAGATTTCTGAGGCCAAATGGGAGACAATGGGCTAAACTAACTGAACTGGACGTTTTCCAAATTCTGCCAAGCTCTTGGAGCCTTTGACTTACGATCCCGTGGCTCATCTAAAGCACACACGCCTGTCATCCCAGCAGCTTGGGAGGCCGAGGCAGGAGGATTGCATGAGCCCAGGAGTTTGAGACCAGCCTGGGCAACATAACAAGACAAATTTTCTATATGAAAATTTTTAAAAAAAATTAGCCGGGCGTGGTGGCACACACCTGTAGTCCCAGCTACTTGGAAGGTTGAGGCAGGAGGACTGCCTGAGCCCAGAAGGTTGAGGCTGCGGTAAGCCATGATCGTACCACTGCACTGCAGCCTGGGTGACAGCATAAGATCCTTACTCAATCAATCAATCCCATGCAGCATGTCCCCCACGTCTGACTGGGAACTCTTCCTTGATGGAGCCAGTGTCAGGAGGAGAGTGGCGGAATGCACCCTGAGAAATCCATTCCAGGCGACGGCTCCCATCCTCCTCTGCTGCACCCTGGTTCCTCCCTCAGAGCGTCCTTCTCAGCGAGTGCTGGGAGCAACAACATTCTCGGATGATCTCATGTAACCAAGATCAAAGGGGACCTTCGGGAGATTTTTTTAAAAAGGCATTTCTTTTCGAGCTTATTCCAGACAAGAACAGGGCACGCTCCTTGCAACTGGAAGACAGAACATATCCACAGGCAGGAGGAAGAGAGACGTGAATCAGCCAGTTTCTACCCAGCCCCGCCGGTGTGGTCGGCTTCCTGACGCTGACCGCCACCGGCTGCTGGGGCGAGGAGGGTGGGATTCCAGGAGGGATTAGATCATTTTACGAGCACGACGGGCATTTAGAGCCACGTGAGCCAGAACAAAAGGGATTCGAGGAAGTGGCGGCTCACGTTCCAGGATGTGAACTGATCCTGTGCGGAGGGAGGGGCAAAGAGGAATTCCCACCTCCCGGTCGTCAGGGTGTGGGGGACTCCAGATGGGCCAGGTGCGCGGGCTTGCCTTTCCCTCTTTATTTTCCTTGTCCTCTTCCCGGCTCGTCTGATTCTGGCTAAACAGGAGGCAGGGGGATTTGCCCCGACAAACGCAAGCTGACCCCACAGGGCATCTCCCACTGAAAGCCAAGATAACATAAATATTTTCCATCCTTCCACTTGGGCCTAGACGAAGTGTTTTGTTTTGTGGGTGTTCTCTTTGTTCTTTTACCAAGAGAAGACTGTCTTGTGAGCACTGAGAATATCTGCATCCCTGGCATTTAAAATTCTCAGCCAACACACACATTGTTCAAGCAAATAAGAAGGGTTGGAGAGTGAGGTAAGAGTGTCTTAATTCGTGGAGGCTCTGAGTGAGGGTGAATCCCATCTTGAAGCCCTGGCTCATTCAAAATACTCCTTTCATCTTGAGCAGAAAAATCGTGTGTGTTTTTGGGCTGCAGTGTTCCGAGCTTGGTGATGATTGTAGGCCCTGGAAGAGGGGATGGCAGATTTTATGGGGCTGGGTGGGTTCTCACCCGCCATCTCTCCATGGGAAACTTTGCGAAAATATTCAACGCTAATGGTTCAGCGAGAAACATTTGGGCCCCAGGGAATCGACGAGAAATGAGTTTTATGGAGTGAGGCCCCTCCGGGACCAGAGGAATTAGGAAACAGACTATGGGAGACAGAACACAAGAGGAATAACAAAACCCTCCTCATGGTACAAAGGGTTCGTCCTCCAGCTCATGGTTTTCTGCATGAAGGTTGCAGAATCAGGTCGGTGTCGCAGGTCTCGTTCGTCTTAGTGCTGTAGTCCACACTTTCCGCAAATCAGAATTATTTGGTGCATGATGGCCTTGCATCCCAACGAGGACCCTAGGTGTAATTTGCTTCAGGATGGATTTTTCCTCCTGGTGCTCACAGCCTTTCTGAACTCGTGTCCGTGACAGACACTGCCGTCCATATAGCTCCATTCTCCTGTTCCTTTCTCCCCACCTTGACCCGCGTCTCGTGATAAAAACCGAAAATTCCAGAGAGGCGTCCAGTTTTCAGTCTTATCTTGCTTCCAGAGTTGGCTGTGTGACTCAGTTCTGTCTGTTTCTGGCTTGGGGTATTCTAGGAAATACTTTCCTACTTGGAGAAAAGGCAAGAGATACAGGAGGAGAGTTGCGGCTTTTTTTTCGCGTTGGAGTCTCACTCTTGTCACCCCAGTTGGAGTGCAAGGGTATGCTCACGGCCACCGCAGCCTTGATTTGCTAGGCTCAGGGAGATCCTTCTGCCTCAGTCTTCCAAGTAGCTGGAACTATGGACGCACACTACCACACCCGGCTAGAGAGTGTGGTTTTTGTTTGTTTCTTTGCTTTTCTGGCTACCTCCTCTTCTTCTCTTTGATGTCGTTAGGAAAGAATGTGATGTTTGGAGCTGTGGCAGTCATTTGTGGCCATGAGATGGCAGGTTTGAGGATCAAAGGCACTGTGGTAGGGTCGATATGATATCAGAGTCATTAATCCAATCCTGGAATCACATGCCTCTTGATTTCTTGTTGGAGCCACTTTTTGATGGCTATTCCATCATAGCCCAAAGCCTTCTGACGACTGATTACATCCTGTGAAAAGGACACCTTGTGTTCCCACAGAGCACAGAGCCCTGAAGAAACACATGGCCTTAACTCCCAGTCCCCTCGAGCCACTGATCTTCCCAGTTGGAGGTGGGTACCTTCCTCCTGGAAAGAAACAGAAAGCCAAGGCTTGTGTGGCCTCAGTTGAGCATCCCTAGGCTGCCGTGGGCAGAGGGTAAAGCCATGAACGCTCTCACGGACCTCGGGGAGCCGTGCTGGGGGCTGCCATTCAACCGCAGGAAGAAGGGGAAGACTTTGGATTTCACTCACTGTTGCTTTCCCCTTCTCATTCCCCACCATCTCACCTCTTCTTTGTTTCTTCCCTTGGGCTTCAGAGATCCTCTTCGACCCTTTCCTAGTTTGTCGATTCTGATGCTGCCTCATTCTTCCGTATGGTAAAGTACTAAAATGAAAGCCCGCCAACTGACTCAGAGAGGTTCCAAAAACGTCCACACGGAGTGCCGAGACATGCTGTCTTGAAGAAGCAGAAATGTCACTCACGTCCAATGTCATGTCCTCTGATGACTGAGCGCCTCTCACACTGGCATCTCTCCTCTGCACATCCTAAGCGCAAACCCAAGACTGCTGGGGGGCCAAGGACGGCCCGGGAGAAATTCATGAAGGATGAGCGCGTATGTTCTCAAAATATGTCTATTGCCACAGTTGCTTCCTGATTTCGCTTCCTGAGGGATTTCTACTCTACTTGAGCAGGGAATGAGGATACGCGTTGTGTTTTGTAACTCAGTCAATTTGCAGATATACACTTTTTTTTGCAACTATCAGACGTTTGGTGAATAGCGATGCCAATCTGAGCTCAGGGACAGAATCCGAGCTGACTCACCGCCACGGAATTCTGACATGGGCACTGAGCATGATGTGGAAGAAACTCCATTTCTCTGGGACATGCCCCGGCCTTCACACCTGACATGTGCGAGAGGAAGTGGAAGTCTGCCAGGAAAAGGCCATCGGCAAGGCCGCGCGGGGCTATGTGTGCTCTGCATGGGCTGCCGCGTGAGCGACGGGTCCTGTTGGGTGTTTTTGTTGGGCTTTGTCTGGAGGCTTTTTTGCTTGGCTTCTCAGTTCAAGGAAAGGAGTTTGCCTGCAGCTGAGCCTGGGTGGCTCTGCCCAGCGTGACGTGCCACTCAGCAGCTGCTTTCAAGACAGCGTTTTTTGTTTCGTTTTGTTTTGAGTCAGGGTCTCACTGTGTCACCCATGCTGGAGTGCAGTGGCATGATCGCAGCTCACCGCAGCCTTGACCTCCGGGGTTCAGGCAATTCTCCTGTCTCAGCCTCCCAGGTAACTGGGACTACTGGTGCATATCACTCTGCCTGCCTATTTTTTTTTTTTTGTAGAGGTGAGGTCTCTTTATGTTGCCCAGGCTGGTCTCCAACTCCTGGGCTCAAGTAATCCTCCCACTTTGGCCTCCCAAAGTGCTGGAATTGCAGGCATAAGCCACTGTGCCTGTCATCACTTCAGATTTTAATTTTGCCACACGTAGCCTGTCTTTTGCGTCCCACAGGCTTGGCCAGCCACAGTCGCCCCTCAGAGTGTTGCGAAAGTTTCTTTTGCCGGTCCATAGACGAGGCACCCCCGGTGGTTCTAACAGTACAACCTCTACTAGCTAAGAAGTCTCACTGTGATTTATCAGGCCCTTCCTAGGAAGACTGTAGCACACTCAGGAGACCTTCTGGGTCTCCGTTTCCTCTGCTTCCAAGCAGAAGTGGGCACAAGGCCAGCCCTTCCTCACAACATCATAGGATGGAAGGGTTATTTTAAATGATTATAAAAAGACACCCAGCACTGTTCACCAGTAGGCAACTGCAAATTCAAACAACAATGAGATACTGCTCCACACCTGCTAGATGGCTGATATCCAAAACACCACCAGTACCAAGTCAGCGGGAAGTCTCACTCCGTGCTGGCAGGAACGCAACATGGCACAGCCACTTCGGAAGGCAGCGTGGCCGTTTCTTACAAAACTGGGCATGTTTTACCCTGCCATCCAGCGACTACGCTCCTTGATAGTTTGCCGAATGAATGGAAGACTCACATCCATGCGATGACCGGCGCACACAAGTTTATAGCAGGTTCATTCATCGTTGTCAACTCTTGGAAGCCACCAAGATGCCCTTCAGTAGGAGATGAGTAAATACACAGAGGTATATTCATACGTTGACATGCTATTCAGTGCAGAAAAGAAATGAGCTCTCAAGCCACAGAAAGGCATGGAGAAAACCTAAAGACACATTCCTATAGGAGAGAAGCCAGTCTGGAAACCTATAGACGGTGCGAGGCCAGCTATAAGACATTCCGGAAAAGGCAAAATCATGGCAGCAGTGGAGAGATCCATGGTTGCTAGGGTCTGGGGGAGAGGAAAGGAGATATTAGTAGGTAGAGTGCAAGAGATTTTTTAAGGCAGGGAACTATTTCAAATGATACTATGGGGTGGGCTCATTATACATCTGTCAAAGCCCATGGAACACACAACACAAAGGATGGACCACATGTCAACTATGGACTTTGGTTGATGACACTACTTCAGTGTTGTTTCATTGATTGTAACAGAAGACAGTGTGAGATGTTGTTGGTTGGGAAGGCTAGGGGGGTGTGTGTGTGTGCGTATGTGTGTGTGTGTAGTAGGGTTATGTGGAAACTACTGTGAACCTAAAACTGCTCTAAAAAAGAAAAAAATCTGACCAGGCACAATGGCTCACACCTGGAATCCAGCACTTTGAGAGGCCAAGGAGGAAGGATTGCCTGACCTTGTCTCTGTAAAAAGTTTTTTTAAAAAAAATTAACCAGGCATGGTGGTGTCCACTTGTAATCCCAGCTACTCTGGAGGCTGAGGCAGAAAGTTGAGGCTATGGTGAGGTGTGATCGTGCCACTGCCCTCCAGCCTGGATGACAAAGTGAGACCCTGACAAAGAAAAAAAAAATAGAAAAAAATTACATATAGAGAGAGATAAGTAAAATTTAAAATCTAAATAAAAATTATTATAAAGTAGAAACTGAATATAATAATCACATAATTGTATAAATTAATAAAAATAATTTTCAAATGTGTGTTTTCGGATTAAGTTCAGTTGTCTATGACAAGAAAAACAACAATAACAGCAACAACAGGTGATTTAAACAAAATAGAAGACTCTTTTCCTCATATGTATAAAATAAGCCTAGAAATAGGCAGTCCTGGACGGGAATGGGGACTCCACAGAGACTCTGGGTACCAAAACTTTTGCCTTTGCTGAGATTCCCACCTCAACTTTGGACGACCATACCGTGGTCTGACAGGGTTGCCAGAGCTCCAGCCATGACATCTGCGTCCCAAACAGCAGAGAGCCGGGAAGGGGGAAGCAGGGACACGCCTCCTCCCTTCCAAGGAGACATGTTGGAAGTTCCATGTTGTACTTCTGTGCCTGTCTTATGGGTCAGACACTTGGACAAATAGTCACACCCACCTGTGAGGGAGTCTAGCAATTTTTTTAACCCATGAAATTATACTAAATTTTTAAAAATACAGAGAGAGGCATAGCTAAAAGAATCAGGGTTCTGTTTCTAAATAAAAAGGAAGGAAGGGGTGTTGGAGTAAGCAGCCGGCCGTCTGAGACATTGAGCAGCTGTCGCCGTGTTTAAAAGGACCTTGGATTCGTAGGAGGAATGAACACACAGACACATCACTATCAGATATGGCGGCAGTTTGATAACGGCACAAGGATTTCAGAAGGGGACACGCATACACACACCCCTAGCCTTCCCAAACAACAACATCTCACACTGTCTTCTGTTACAATCAATGAAGTAACACTGAGGCAGCGTCATCAACCAAAGTCCATAGTTGACATGTGGTCCATTCTTAGTGTTGTGTGTTCCACGGGCTTTGACAGACGTATAATGAGCCCGCCCCATAGTATCATTAGAAATATTTCCCTGCCTTAAAAATCCCTTGCACTCCACCTACTAATCTCTCCTTTCCTCTCCCCCAAACCCTCGCTGGGGGTGATCAGAGAAGCCCTCCCAGGGGGAAGAAAATTTAACGAGGACACAGAAGGACGGAGAGAATTGGAACCGTGAGAAGTGGCGGGAGAAGGGAGCAGACGTGCAGGGAACAGCGGGAGAGAAGGCACATTGCTATTCGACAGGAGGACCGTGTCCACTGCTGGCCCGTTCCTCGTCTGCACAGACACCGAAAGCGCCCGGGCGGGGAGAAACGGGTGTTTGTCATTGGGGCATGCACCCCGGTGACATCAGTTTCCGCCCTCACAGCCTGTCACCCCCACGGGGAGGGAGGAGCGTGAGGAAGAATTCCATTCAGCAGCACATGCTTCGAGTATCTCAGGCAAAGAGGGCTTTCTCGCTTGTGTTTGTGATAAAACACCCAAATATGTATCCAGGCGGGATTACCAGCCTGGGCCGGATCCAAGGGACTCTGGTTACCAGAATGATTTCTCATCATAAATCCCCAAACAAGTGGAGTTTTTCACTTCCTCCCCTAATCTGCCGTGGAGCTCAGCCGAGTTGCTTGAAGTCATCTCCTTCTTGGCAGTGGCTACGATTCCAAGATGATGGAACGATTCTTTTCCATGTACATCATTATTATTTCTAGCATAAATATTTATCAAGCACTCACTGTGCAACAGAAAGGAACTGCTTGGTGGTCTTCCCAGCTGAACGCAACAGGCGCAAGGAGAGGCCGAGGAAGTGGCGGGCAGGACCCTCGGCGGGTGGAAACCGTCGGAGATGACGCCCCCTCTGTTCCTGCTGGATGGGCTTTGGACTTGACCGCCCTATTTCAGAGATGTGAAGCGCGTTCTCATTCACGACGAGTCCGCTTCCTAGGGCTTCCCCTGTGCCGAGCGTGTTCTAGCTCTTCATAAACATGCACACACACAATTCTCATGGACACCCGTATCGGTATCCTCATCTGCAGATAAGGAAACTGAGGCAGAGGGTCCCTTGCCCAAGGCCATGAGACACGATGGCCCTGGAGCAGAATGGCCCCACAGAACCTTCTCTGAGGTCAGGCGTGTCCTCCAGCAGTGCTGCCCGGCAGGCCCGTTGCTGGACACATGCAGCTGCCCAGCACTTGGAAGGGGGCCTTTGTGGCTTAGGGCCTGGACTTTTGCTTTCATTTGATTGTCATTCGTTTCAACTTAAGTAGCCGCTGCCGTATGCAGTGCCATAGTGAAAGGCTGCGCTGTGTCTGGGTCACTGGGCTGTGGCTTTCTTTCTTTCTTTCTTTCATGTCTCTTCTCTGCCTTCCTCTCTTTCTTTCTCTTTCTCTTTCTCTCCCTTCCTTCCTTCCTCTTTCTTTCGTCTCTCCTTCCTTCTTTCCTTTCTCTTTCTCTCTCTCATCTCTTTTTTCCTTCCTTCTCTCTTTCTACTTTCTTTTTTTTCTTTCTTTCTCACTTTCTCCCACTCTTTTTCTCTCTCTCCTTTTTCTCACTCTCCCCTCCTTTCTTCCTTCCTTCCTTCCTTCTTCCTTCCTTCCTTCCTTCCTTCCTTCCTTCCCTCCTTCTTCCTTCCTTCCTTCTCTCTCTTTCTCTCTTCCTTTCTTCTTTCCTTTCAAGGGAGGGCCTTTCAGTTAGGCCATTTGCTGCTTAATTATGATAAACAAAGTGAGATGAAAGTTTGTGGGAGTAAATGAAGCCCTAGGGTGGGGCTGTTCTGTCTCCACTTCCCACTGTTAGGAAGGACCCGGGAAAGCTCTGCCTTCAGTGACAGTCTTCTCTCAATCAGCGGCAGCAGCTGAGGCAATCCAGGGGGAGACCGTAGGCTGGCAGGGTGGCATGCACTCGGCAGCACGGTCATGGGCGGACGGTGATAGGTTACACTCTGGGACCTGCTGTCTGCTTGGTAATGGCCAGCAGGACAATGCCAGGCGTGCCGTCTGCTGTCAGCAAGCCTGGCTCCCTCCTTCCCTCCCGTCCTTCCTTATGCATCTCTGCTCAGCTTTCGTGATGAAACTCAAATCCACTCTCGCCTCGAGCGTGGTCCTCCTGTCTCTGTACAGCAGAGCTGCCTCGATTCTGACACGCCGTCTGTTCTCAACCACATTGCAGGTCTGATTTCTCTTTGTTTTTTTTCTGTTTTGTTTTGTTTTGAGACAGGGTCTTTCTCTGTCCCCTAGGCTGGAGTGCAGTGGCACAATCATCACTCACTGTAGCCTCGAACTCCTGGACTCAAACAGTCCTCTGACTTCAGCCTCCCATGTAGAATGCACCACCGGGCTCAGCTAATTTTTCAAAATGTTTGTAGATATGGAGTTTCACTGTGCTGCCCAGGCTGGCATCCAACCCCTGGTCTCAAGCTATCCTCCCGCCTCGACCTCCCAAAGTGCTGGGATTACAGGCAGTGAGCCACTGCACCCAGTCTCTCTTTATACGAATTCTCCACAAAGCCTTGCACGATCCCTTGCTCACATTCCACAGATGATTTTAACTTTCATCTCTCTTTCCCTGCAGGAAACTCTAGCATGTACTTCCACTAGGGCATTCAGTGCAATGTCTTGAAATGTTTGACAACAATATCTCTCCCAAACAAGACAGAAAGCCCCTTCCTAGAAGGGCCTATCTTATCACAGGTGCCCAGCAAATGAACATTTGTTTGCTGAATGGATGGTTATTGTCAGAAGTGTGTGGTCTATTTCTCTGTCTTTTTTGATCAAAACAAAATGGACCCCTCCTCCAGTGAAACGGTTCTGTATTCACAGATTAAGCACGAGGTTCCATCAAACTGTCGTTACCATTTTCCAACCGCCCTGCTGTGGGGAAGGATAAACCTATTTGTCCTAGAGAAAGAGAACCCTTTCCTGCTTCACCTTGCCTGAAGGACACAGGTTATCCAAAGGGAGGTAGGTTTTCGGGAACCGCGTGGAGCTCAGAATAGAAACGAGGTGTGAGGACTGGCTGCTGGGCAAGATGGCGCTGCCTTCTACAAGTCTGAGCAGCTCAAACGTTAAAGAACACCTTCTGAGAGTCTTAAGACATACGTGAAGGGTGTTGTGACGTTAGGGTTTGTGGAAGAAAGGGAGCAGAGAGGGCTGAGGTTGATCAAGATCACTTCTGCAGCCTGTGATTTTGTTAACTGATTGAGCGGAGGGAAAAAAAAATAAGGAGAAAAAGAATGAGGGGATGGTAGAATTGACCAGTGTAAAATACCGTAACAGAAAGTACTGTAGCTTTGCTTTGAGTAGGACTGGAAAAGTTTGTTATACTAGGAAACAGTCATATAAATGGAAAGATGGTTTTTCATGCCTTTTATGGCTTGTTGTAAATGATTAATTAAATACTCTGAGTGTTTCATTAAATATATGCATTCCTTCCAAATTAAAGTGTGCAGAGACTCGTTATAAATAAATTCATTGGGTGAATGAAAGCAACATTTACTTCTAAAGGAATATTACTGGCAAATTTCATTCTTGACATTGATTAAATAGACTAAATTTATTTTAAAGGCAATATGAACAAATTACAGGGCTAATTGGTTTTCTACGTTAGTGGTTTTTGCATTATTTAGTGCATTTATAAGGAATCCAACCATTTAGAGCATTTCACTGCCTAAAAAGTATTTTTTAATAAAATGTGAAAATAAAAGAATGAGTAAGATGTGGTTCCCACTTCACTCATTTTCTGCTTTTACACTTCATGGAGCAATTTTAAGCGCCTACTGTGTGCAAAGCCTGTTCCTGGATGCTGCAGACAATAGAATGGAAAATAAGGCTTATTTCTGCCTTCCAGAAGCTGAAAATGTCACAAGAGAGCCATATGTACAGAATAACTTTAACGTAAGATGGACTCCGGTAAGTAAGAGCTAAACTTATAAAGGCACAAAGTGCTTGGGGGATATCAGGACTGGAGGGATTAGGTCTGATGGGGAGGGATCAAGATGGGCTTCTTGGAGGAGGAAGGATTTGCGCTTGGCCTTGGGAGATGGCTGGAAATTTAAGAGGAGGCACTGGAGCGAGGGAGGAGAGAAAAAGTTTTTGTGTGGTCTCGGGGTTGCCGAGTTGTTCCATGGAGAGGTTTTGGTATTTCTCTAGACAATTTTGGACTGTCACACGGAACAGACACATCACACAGAAAATAACACAGAGCAACTAGAAATCGTTCTGAAGTCACAGCCGTGTGGCTTCAGAGAGAGAAGCCACATCGGGCTGGTGCAAGGGCGGCAGCAGTAACAGGTATCACTGGACACAGGTATCATTGGATCTGCATTTTGTGATTTAGGAATAAGCTTACTCTTCCTTTACTTTGACTCGAGGGCCTAACAAGAACCCCAGGAAGTGACGGTGGTGTTTTTCACATCATTCCTTTCGCCCTGGCCCCTTACATGAGTGCTTCTCACGCCAAGATCACATCCCCTAGGTCCTGCGTGAGGACCCGCACACCCCAGGTGGTACGGAGGCCTCCATCGAAGCAGCTCTGTGAGTCCACACCTTTGCAGCCGAGTCGGTGACGCTGCGTGGGAATGGAGGCAAGGCTCTGTGGGTGTCTTGGGGCTGCCTTTTCCGTCTTCTGCATCAAGCGACGGCTCCCACTTGGGGTAACAGGCGATCGCGGGACGTCCTCATAGCGGCAACCACCGTTTTGGCAAAGTCCATCCCTGTCTGGCCACCCATGAGAAGCCTGAAGGGACAGCAGGCTGGCGCTGGAGGAACCACGAGGAACCATCACCTAACCCTTCCCGTCCTTTGTTTCACAGTGGCGGGCAGAGTCTCGGGGAGCAGTAACGCGTTTACACACCGTCAAGGACTGGCTCTCCCGAGCCAGAACCAGAGCGCAAGGCTCCAGTTTCCTGACTTTCAAATCAGTTTCTCTCTGCCCCACAGCATGCCGCCTGCTTTATTTGCATCCATGGAGGTGTGTGTGTGTGTGTGTGTGTGTGTGTGTGTGTGTGTGTGTGAATATTTCTAGGAGTCTGACTTAAAGCCCCCGGGGGGGGTCCCCTAGAATAACGTATGCAAAGTCAGAAGTAATATGCAAAACACTCCCACTCAGAAAAAAACATTAAAATCCTGGGAATTTCTTCAAATGCAAGAAAGCTGGACCCCCAGAACCCGCAGTGTAAACACTGTGGCTAATTTGTTGAAGTGAGATGGCACTGATGACTCTCCCTGCTTGGGAGACGGCAGGAACAAGGCCGGTGCTGGGTGAAGGCAGAGTGCAGAGAGGGGTCATTTTTCTTGAAGATGAGTTCCACAACAACAACAACAACAACAAAATGCTAGAAAGGAATTCCTCTCATAAATCTGCCTCCCAGAGGGCAGCCATATGCCGGTTCTGCTCATGCCAGCAGAAGTAAGGTGCACCCCGGAGCCACGCCTGGTCAGGCCATAGCCTCTGAGTCCCAGAGACAGGTCTGAGAACGCCACCTCGGCGCTCCCAGAGAAAGCCCAGACCTTGCCTTCGCCACATCCGAGTTGGATGAGAACGGCTTTCGGCTTGTCATTTCTGAAAGTTTATTCTCATTAATTAAAACAATACTCTGTTTCTCCACATATTTTCTTATCGGAGAAAGACAGCCACAGTCAACTGCAGAAACAGCCATCTCTCAAGATCTTTTATCCTTTGGTGTGGTTTGGTTTGCAGAGATAAAACTTCTTTTTTCTTTCTGTATGCTTCTTTAATTCTATTTTTAATAGCGGAGTAATTCAACTCTGAGGAGTGTGTTTTAAATTCTTTTTTTTTTTTTTTTTAAGTTGGAGTCTCACTCCGTCACCCAGGCTGTAGTGCAGTGGCATGCTACCGGCCACTGCAGCCTCGATCTGGCGATCCTTCCGTCTCAACCTTCCAACTAGTTGGAACTATAGGCACGCACTACCACATCTGGCTAATTTTTAATTTATTGTAGAGACGAGCTCCCGCCAAGCTGCCCCGGCTGGTCTCAAACCCGTGGGCTCAGGCAATCCTCTGGCCTTGGCCTCCCAAAGTGCTGGGATGATAGGCTTGAACCACCGTGCCCGGCCTGTGTTTTTTAAATTCTTTTAGGTGTTCTCAATGGTTCCCATTCATTAGTAGAGTCCTTTATTCCTGTAGCCACAAAATTACTTCTATTCTGACGCTACACAAGCCAGGTGAACCTGATGGCAGTCAGGAAGCACCCTTGGTACCTGTCCATGGCCCTGGCCTCAGTTCCAGATGCAGGACCGGCTGGGGGAGGGAGGAGGGCACGGGCAGGGACTCCACTCCAGGGCTCCGCACTGCCAAGTCCAGTCACTTCCAATAGAACAGCACCTCAAAACATGTCTCACTGGGGGAAATGAGCCCCCTTTGGTGTCTCAGTGTTCACCCTCGTGGACGCTTTAGAAAAACCCTGAAATGCCTTTTAGCTCTGATTTTGATGAAAGGTGGCATTTTCCTTCCATCTTGCATTCCAGCTAGGAGAGTTGCTGTTATCATTAAGGCAACTAGGTCGACATATGACTTTACTAGTCAGATTAGTCATGTGCTAGTTCCGGGCAATGAGCGACCCCAACTCAGGGGCTTACTGTGAGGCCCATGTGCGTTTCGCATGAGGGTCTCTACATGGGCAGGGCGGCGCAGCCTCTGGTGATAGGTGAGAGCTGGTCCTCTCTGCTCGCTTCTCACTCTGGGACCGGTAGCTGACGGGACTTCTTGGCCTCATGGCAGATAGCACATGCCCAAGGGGACAGGCCAGACCACGCAAGTTCAGTGGAAGTCTCGGCTAGCACAGCTGCTCGCACTCCAGGGGCCAGAGCAGGTCACCAGGCAAGACCCCGGGGCAGGGGCGAAGACCTCGCCCGCCCCAGGAGGCTGATGGGGCAAAGGGTGTGGGTGCCACATGCTTCCATGGTGTTAGGGTAGCGCTCTACGACTCTGAGACCATTCATGTAGAAAGAAATGGGCCCACATGGGGTTAGTCTTGAAATACCTGGTGGCAGTTTTTTATGTTCCAAATTCCGAGGGCATGACTTGTCTCAGGCTTTGGGACTTGTTCGATTCATGCACTTAGATCAGAATGATGGGGCTTATATGCATGTGTGGCCATGTGGGCCTCAACTAGTCTCATTTTATGGACTTGTTTTATGAAGAATGGATATTGAAATTTTTCAAATACCTCCCACCACCTATAGACAGTTTTCCCTAGCTACTCTATGTCATAGGCGTGTGATAAACAACTCTTGAATTTCAGCCATGAATCACACTTGCGTATGGTATATTACCCTAAGCAATAAGTTCTGCTAGATTCTATCAGCGAACATCTTAGTTCAGAATTTTACATTGTTGTTCACAAATGAAATTAGATCATTGCTGACTTTTCTGTTCTAATGTTTTGAAGTTTTACCATGTTAGACCTGAATTCACATAAGAAATCGAGAAGCCTATGTCCTGAAAAATGCAAATAAATATGACTGGAATGTTTTAAGGAAAATAAAATAGAAAGAAAATGTGACTTTTCTTTACAACCCTAAATTATACGATTGAGTTCCCCAAAATACCTAGAATATGACCAAACTTTCTTTAACATTTAATGTTCTGAATGCCTTTAGTTTCCCTGTATTATCCAGTATAAGTTAGATTATCTAGACAGTCAGTATTTGAGAGACAAATGAATACTGTGTCCACCACCAAACTGCCTCTTCTGTGACATTATTCACTCACTTAACGGGCACATTCCGCCTGCTGCTGCGTGCCAGGTGCCCTGTACAGTATTTGTGAGTGTGTGGGGAACCTCAGTGCACAGAAAAGCAATGCCTCTGTGGAGCTTATGTTCTGGTAAGGAGAGACGAACAGCTGAAAAGGAAAATAACAAGTAAAACATAGCACGCTTGTACTTGATACATCGGGCTGAAACCATCCTGGGAGGAGGAAGATGGGGTGAGATAGCGTTGCCATCCATGTGGCAGAGGGTGGGTCTTATCAAAGAGGCAGCATGTCACCAGAGATAGGAAGGATGTGAGGAGTTCTCCTCAAAGAGACAGAGACCCGTGGAGCGTCCCCAGGCAGAGGCCATTTCCAGGGTGAGTGCTGGGAGGGGCTGGGGCAGGTGACCTGAGAGTGTGGGGCTTGGGACCAGCCCCCACCCCACACAGCAGTCCCAGAGCACTTGCAATGGCAGCTATTGGATTGAGCCACAAAGCCTCTTTTGAGGACTATCTCACCTTGAAAAAACAAATGAGTGCATGTCTTAAAGTATGATGCTGGGTTGCAAAAAACTCACTGATGGCAAAGTTCTGGCTAAGGAACTTTGAAAAGTTGGTTAACTGAAGGTTAACTGAAGGTGGCTCAATTTCCTAACAGGCGAGGCCCAGGATGCGGTCGATCGACTCTACTCGCCCCTCCTGTGGCTTGTCCTTGGCTGTCTCCTCAGGTCCCATGCCACGTCATGCCATTTCTCTCTAATGCTTTGCATGGCAATGAGAACAAAATCCAAACTTCCTACCCTAGCCTACAAAACCCAACATGATCTGGCTCCTGAATAGGTCCTGCACGTGTCCCCAGCCTCTTGAGCCTCTCTCCCTCACACATGTCACCGGGAGCCTTTGTCCTCCATGTTTCGTTGGCCTGAGGAGTTTCCCTCCCCTGCGTCCGCATTTTAACATGGTTGGGCCCCGTGCATGACTCCTGTCTCAAGTGTTTGCTCCTCAGAGACATCCTATCTTCCCTGACCACCCAATCTCTTCTATCATGTCACACTCCAGACTGCTTGCCATTGTCCCCATGTATTTTGTGACTCTCTCAGTTCACTCAATGAATGTCTGTCTTCCACCAAGAATACAAGCCCCAATGCACCAGGGGTCTGGCAGGTATATCCCAAGCACCTGGAACAGCCTCTGACATGTAGGCGGTGCTCAAAAAATATCAACCGAATAATTGACGACGGAGGTCCGTGTCTTTTCAGGGCTAGGTGATGCTGGAAAAAAGATACGGGTACAGTGGCACTGAGTGTCTGTGGAAGTGGGGGTTTGGGGACAGGAATTTGTGACATCAAGGAAAGATAAAAATGAAAAAGAAAAGGGAGGTTGGAGAAACAAATCTTTCCCACCATGCAGTTCCAGTGAGTCTGGTCCCAGAAGACTTTGGTCTTCTGACATCTCAGACCCATTTTAGCCATGACTGTGTCTGCTAGGTTCTTCGATTGCAGACAACAGAAACGCACACTGGAACACTGAAGAAGAAAGAGAAAGAAAAGAAAAGAAAAGAAAAGGTGGAGAACCAGCACACGGGACAGAAGTGGAAGAGAAGGGCCGGGCCTTAGAAAAGGACCTTGAGCGATTTTGAGGACGTGGGCCTGGGAACGATTGAGCACCTTCTTCAAGCTAGTGCCAGTGGGATGGAGAAACCTCACCCATGTTCCTGTCGTGACGCTTCATTCAAGTTTTCTTTCTGATGCAGCCAGAGCCCTGAGTCCGCTCCTGGAGTGCGGCGTGAAGGGAGCCGCGAGGCCAGAACCCAGCAGGCTGTTATCAGAGGCAGGCCGACAGCACAGCTGTCCACTCCAGCCCATGGAAACACCTTAGGGTGAGGTGTTTCATTTTAGAGGGCTATAATCTAGTTTGCAAGGAAATAAAACTAGAGGTCACTTATCTCCGTGAAGGAAATGCATTATGATGCGGAAAGTAAGGCACCCTTCCCGTTGGCCAGTGAGAGCACGTGTGGAGATTTAGTCTTGGACGTGCGTTTTCTCTCCCGAGGCCCATTTTCCAGATGCCGTTCCTCATCCTGGGGAGCCGTCAGCTGGAGCGGGGTCTCTGCCACCTCCACGAGGCGTCGCTTGTCCCTGACTGCAGGGTCTCCTCTGTTCCCGATCGCCACATTCCACTCGGACAGCAGCTTGGGTGACACATGTAAGTGGGAAATTAAGGAAATCTAACCACAAGCCTCAGGCAACTCATGGTCAATTCCTCCAGTGCAGACAAGGGTGTGTGTGTGAGTGTGTGTGTGTGTGTGTGTGTGTGTGTGTGTGTGTGTTGTGTGGAAGCGGGAGGCTAGGAACAGGAGGAGACAAGAAGGAACAGAGCACTTGGGCATGAGGTTTGGCCATGGGGGAGAGCAGGGTGGCCCTCGGGTGAAGAAAGGCCTTCCCCAGAGCTTGCAAGTTGTCAAGCAACATGGCTGGTTGCAACCAAGAGATTTGGACCTCTAAGCAACAACTGAGCTCACAGCTAAAAATTTGTCTTTGCACCAATAGAGATTCATGTATACACCTATTCATTTCTTTTTAAATTTTCAGATAAAACTTTAATATATAAACAAGCATTCTTCTAAGCTGATTTCTTTTACATCGACAGGACCATTTGCATACTTTATCATTGTACACGATTTCTTCAAAATCTGTTAACAAGGGTTTGCATAAAGGCATTTTTGTAAATAGAAAGCAAACAGATTCTTTCTTCCTTAAGTGAGCATTAAAGGTGTGCCTGCCCCACGCCGGGCATGGCTGGGTGAAGTGGGTGCGTTTTCTGCCTCCCTGGACCCGGCGTGGTCAGGGTGGCCTTCAGACAGGTGGATGGACCCTTACCGTTGGGGGTGAGGAGGGGGCTGCTGTGGCTCCTGCCAGAGAAATGGACCAGGAGAAACGAGCTGGGCTCCGAAGAGTGGGAATGCAGGATTGAGAGGCAAACCCGAACGCAGGACAGGAAGGGGCGGAACCAAGAGGAGCTGGAGGGTCCTTGCGAGGCTCCGGGAACAAGGGCTGCGGGAGTGGGGATGGGGGGGCAGCTGAGACCAAGGACGTCAGAGGCCGGAGTGTGGGAAGAAGGCCTCTTCCCCCAGGGGGCCTGGGGCTTCGTGGGGCATCGCAGGAGCAGAGCTAGGATTTGGGGCAGAACCTCGTGTTTAGGGCAGAACTGCAAATTCAAAATCAGATTTGAAAGTGTGTGTTCATTTAGAGAGAGAAATCACGATGCGTCACAAATTTTAAAAACATCACCAAATCCAGAAAACATACAGTAGTTGTGCTAATTAACCGTCCAGCACTCTTCCGTTACAGCCTGACACATATTCGGACTTGCCTTGTTCATTTATTTTTTTGGCTGCCCATTTCTGGTCGTTCACTTCTTTATATGACCATGACTGTCACATAACTCTCTATAGAGTGGACAGAAAAAGGATTCATTCTTTATTCTGGCCTGAGTGATTAAAATGCATTTGTCTGTGGGGCGGTTTCGACTAGACGTAGGTCCAGTCAATCTGCATGCCTGAAGATGGGAAGAACTTTCCACAGACTCGCTTCTGGTTTTGTCTATTTCACACCTTGTTTCTCCGCCATGGCTTCTATGCTTCTGATGCCTGTGTGACATGGCACAGGATATATTTAAAAGATTTTTTTTAGGTTGGAAAATATAGTTTATTTAGAAAGTCAATTAGAGAGAAAGAGTGAGAGAGAGAGAGAGAGAGAGAGAGAGAGAGAGAGAGAGGTGATTCACCTCCTCAAGGTAGGGAAGGGGGCCAAAGTTTGTAAACATGGCAGCCATGGCTCAAAGAGCCACATGGCCAGACCATAGCTTAGTAAAGCAATGGCTAGAAAGTTAATTGAGAGAGAGAGACAGAGAGAGAGAGAGAGAGAGAGAGAGAGAGAGAGAGAGGTGATTCGCCTCCCCAAGGTAGGGGAAGAGACCAAAGCTAGAAAACATGGCAGCCATAGCTCAAAGAGTTACATGGCCAGACCCTAGCTTAGCAAAACAATGGCCAGGACATATTCTTACCTTGGGACTCTTGGTCCTGCACTGTGTCTACACAGTAGGTGCTGGAATATTGCTGGAAGACATTCAATGACATGAAGGATAGGAACAACTTAATCTTACACAGACGTTCCTGTGAACCACACTAATGTATCCCACTAAGCCCAAATTAAGCTTAACTTTACCATTGCCAGATTCTGCAAGTGCCATGGCCACCCTCACACCATGGCCCGTGGGGGAAAGGACAAAAGGGTGGGAGCTGGAGCTGGGGGATGTCGGTCTTCATCAGTTGGAATCCACCCTTGCTCCTTCACCAGTGGTATCATCCGTGTCACCATGTGAGCACTACTCAGGGCCCTGGGAAGTCACCATGCAAGGAGAGAGTCTTGCAACTTGTGAGGCTCTGAAGTAGGCATGAATAGTCAAGAAACCTCAGAATAAGACCTGAAGAGGAGAGAACAAGAGACAAGGGTCCTTTCCCACACTCCAGCCTCCAACATCCTCGATCTCGGCTGCATGCCCCGCCCCAGCCCTTGTTCCTGGAAGTCTCACAAGGACCCTCTGGATAGCAAAAAGGAGCTGTAATCCAAAGTGTGTCCATCTGGGAGACAGGCCCATGACCTAAAGAGTGAGATCTGGGAAAGGTTCATGGTTGCAGCCAGTGCTGAGTTTGGCCAGCAGGTCTGTACTTGTAAACAGACTCAACTCTACATCACGTGTTCCCAGGGAACCTGTATCAGCTAGCTATTGCTGCGTAACAAATTATGCAAAACTCCCAGGCTTAAAATGACAGTAGACATATGTTGTTGCACACATTGTCTGAGGGTTAGGTTTTGGGGAGTGGCCTGGTTGAGTGGTCCAGGCTCACATTCACGTCTGGCAGGTTAGTGCTGGCTGGTAACTGGGGGCCTCAGTTCTTTACCACATGAGCCCCTCCAGGGGACTGCTTGGGCATCTTGATGACATGGCAGCCAGCTTCCTCGAGAGAGAGGAGTCTGGGAGGAGTAAGGTGGAAGCCTCAATGTCTTTCACCCCCTGGTCTCAGAAATTACACTCTCATTCCTGAAAAGCCCAACTTGTTGCACCAGTCAGCTCTATGCAATGTGGGAGAGGACAAGACGAAGGCATGAACACCCAGAGGTGAGGACTGACTTAGGCCACCTTGGAGGCTGGCTTCCCCCGGCCCATCATACTAACAAAGATGAATTCTGTATAGCAGCAGACAAAAAGGTGGAAATACTGTTCTAGAAAAAGTTGGAAAAGATATAAGATTCCAGGCATTGTGTGTGTGTGCACATGCGTTTGTGAGCGTGTGTGTGTGTGTATTTGGGGCAGATATGTGGCGGGGGAAAGTCTTCAGAGATAGCCACCAGCAGAATTCTGACCCATGAGTTGCAAAGAAATGAAGAGTGACCTGATTTCATAGACAAGCCCCTTGGACATAGAAAAGGCAAGAGTCCCCTTCAAGGCCACATGGCCGCTCAGATTCCGAGGTGGGAGAACCTTAGGCTACTCCCAATAATGAGAATAATTTCAAAGCTGGGCATTTTCCTCTGTGCTAGGTGCTGGTCTGAGGTTCCTATGTATCTTGTCTCCTCTCATATTTACTACAGCTGAGGAAATCGAGGCACCAGGAGGGCTGGAAAATTGCTCCTGGCCATCCAGCTGGCATTGGTAGGGTTGCCACTGCAACCCCAGTGTGTCTGGCGTCCACACCTGCGTTCTTCCTCTCCCCTCGACTTCCAAACCACTCACTTTTTCAAGCCGATCAAGATTCTTCCTTCCAAAGTCCCTCAGCCCATCTCTCCCTCCATGCCTTTTCCTCATGGAGGAATCTTCTGCCTGGGGATACTTCAAGGGGCTCTGCTTTATCAGAACTCTCAAACGCATAAATTACTCGACACACAAGTGGGGGGACCCAAAAAAATCCACAATTTATCTGTTTAAAAATTGTGTATTCATTCTTACATGCTTAAACTTCAGTCTCCTTCAAAGTCCTCTCCGTTTGATGCACTTTACCTATTGAGACTTCTTCCACTGCTCAAACAGATCTGAGTGCATCAATTTTGATGTCTTTTAGTACCTCTGTGGTATTTTGTTTAAAGTCTACCACACTGGCAAAATGATTCCCTTTGAAGACTTTTTTCATCTGGGGAAACCAAAAAAAGTTGCTGGGGAGAGATCAGAGAACAGGGAGGGTACGGCATGGGGGAACAAGCTTTTTTCGGTCAAAAATTGCTGAATGCTCAGTGTGGTGTGGCAGATGCATTTTTATGGTGGAAAAACCAGTCACCTGTTTGCCACAAAAAAAACTCTCTGCAGTCAAACGCAGCCTTTCACAGCAACACCAGCTGCTACACTGATGCCGATGGGTTCCTATCGGGGAGGCCTGTACTCCAAGGAGCACACCCTCCAAAAGACAATTCTAGGGATTTGGGGGGCGCCTCCTTGTAAGTAGAAAGACAATGAAAATGTAAGTAGAACGCAGAATTCAAAACTGGGTCTTAAACACTTAAGACAGACAATGCCAATGTGAGTGTATTCTGTGGTAGTTTTATCTTAAACACTTGAGACCGGCAATGCCAACCTAAGTGTGTCCTGTGGCAGTTGTGTCTTCTCTTTTCAGTGTGAAACCTGGAAGGAGGATCTCTCACCGAGTATTCTGATGTCCAATAGCCAACAACGATGGCAGACTACTGTGTGCCAGCCGTTTTTCTCAGAGCCCGACCCCTCCTGACTCACCTCACCCTGGCAACAGTCTCAAGGAGTAGAGGTACTATTAGCATCTTCAGTCTCCATGTTTATGCAATTTATCTGTGACATAGTCTGGATGTCTGTCCCCTCTAAATCTCCTGTTGAAATGTGGTTCCAGTGTTGGAGATGGGGCCTGGTGGGAGGTACTTGGGTCACGGGGGCGATCGTGAACGTCTCGGTGCCGTCTTCAAGGTCACGAGCGAGTTCTGCTCTATCAGTTCACACGAGAGCTGGGGGTTTAAGAGCCCGGCACCTTCTCTCTCTCTTGCTTCTGCTTTCTCCACGGGACACACCTGTCCCCCCTTCACCCTCCGCCATGATGGTAGCTTCTAGATGCCTCACCAAAAGCAGACGCCAGCGCCATGCAGACCCGTGAACCAGAGAAGCTGCTTTTCTTTATAAATTACCCGCCTGGAGTATTTCTTTACAGCAACACAGAATGCACTCACAAAATCCATAAGGCTACATGGCTACACGCGTGCTCGTTCTGAAAGCCCGGCTCCAAAGTTGGTGCTGCCATGCAATTTTCTCATCTTGCCTCCTTTCTGTCCAGCCTGCTGCTGCCCGGGCAGTGCGTGGCCAGTGAAGACTGCATGGTCCTCATGTTGGCCAACACTCATCAACAAAAACTTGTGAGTATTTATCACCGTGAGGTACTGGGCAAAGCACTCAGCGTACCCTGGTTGAAGGAAACAGACCTGGCCCCTGCCCTCGCTGAGTCCAGATTCTAGTGGGAGTTACTATTCTTACTACTTAGAATAAGTCACTAAATAAGAACGTAAATGAGAATATAAAATTATATTAAATATTATGAAGGAAACCAACAAGGCTCTCTAAGACGCCATCCCAGGAGGCGTTACTTAAACATGAGGTGGGCAGCAACGTTCGTCTCTGACTCTTAAGCGGGTCCCAAAGGGATGGATTGAGTCACGGCATCAACCCCCGAAAGAGTCTCAGTTGTTTAGGGGCCCGCTCTGTGGAAGAGTGGGCTGGGGGCTTGGGGGCTTGGGAGGAATCAGAAGGATCAGAAAGTCAGGAGTGGACACTTACAGACGCCCAGACTCCCTCCTCCATTCCGTCTGTCCAGGTCTGGGCCACTGTCTCCCCTCACCCTGCCAGGGCAACAGAGCATCACCACTCCGTGGAGGAGATGAACTGGAGTGGCCCCTTGCCCAGGACGCCAGGCCCACAGGAAGTAATGGCACCGGAAACAAGGGTCAAGACAAGTGTAGACCCTGAAGCATAGGGTTTCTGCTCCTTCCAGCCCCCAGCCCTATGGATTGGGATTGCAACCCTGTGGTCCCATTTAACTAATCTTTCAAAGTGTGTATTTTATTCCTTTCATAGCAGTCTTACACACACACACACACACACACACACACACACGGACTCTTTTTAAGAGAAAAAGAAGAGCAACCGCAGCCCAGGGAATAGCATGTGTGAAGATCCTGACTGGTGCATTCAGGATGGGAGGGGGAGGCGGGGAGGCGGGGCTGGAGAAGGACGGGGCCAGGCCCTGCGACACTGCAACTGCCGTCAGAGAAAGTGTGGGCTCTTCTGGAGATGCAGCCGTGAAAGGGTGGTACGCCACGGAGGGCGGGGTCTCATTTAGGTTTAGAGGATGGCTCCGCTAGTGTAAAGAATAGATTGTCACATACTTTTGTTTGTTTATTATTTTTTGCGAAAGCAGGACTACTGAGAGGACAGAAAAGTTCCCACAGTGGGTGGGGACTCGAAGGGATTGCCCTGATTGTGACGTATTTAGCTGGGCCCTCTCATGGAAACTTATGTAACCCAGGACTTTAGAGCAGAAAACACCTTTGAGATGGTCTAGCCCAACCCTTCCTTTGAAAAGATAAGCAAACTGAGATGGGGAAAATTTGCGATTTGCCCAAGGTCATCCAGCTAATAACTGTGTGTGGGGCTTTGAATCCGGGAGTTGGAGGGTGATGTACTTAGGCTTGTAAGAATGGTTCGACTGCATATTTCCTTTGGCCAGAAGCAATGACTCCCTTCTCTGAACTTTCCGCTCATCCTATTTTTCTCTCCTCTGGTACCTACTCATTTGTCACCTTGGCCCTAGCTCTCTGTGTGCACGTCTTGTCTTAACTCCTTTATGAGACAGTAGAAGCAGTTCCTGGAGGACTGGATGTGGGACTCTACCTAACGTGTCTCCATAGGACTTTGCTCGAGGTGGATGTTGGATCAGTGAATGAATGGATGGATGGATGGGTGGAAGAATGAATGAATGAGTGAATGAATTCTTCATATGCTATAAATACAGAGTGTTTGCTGACTGAATATGCACCTGTAGATTTTATTCTCCCTGATCTAGCACTCTAGGCTACTGCCCTGCTGTGTTTCCATGCATTTTCTTTTATATCTATTTTGAGTGGTCAATTTTTTTTTTTTTTAAAGTTGGAGTCTCACTCTGTCACCCAGACTGGGGTGCAGTGGCCGCTCCCAGCCACCGCAGCCTCGACCTGCTGGGCTCCAGCGATCCTTCCGCTTCAGCCTTCCGAGTAGCCGGAATTACAGTCGTGCGCTACCACGCCCGGCTAATTTTTTTGATTTATTGTAGAGATGAGGTCTCGCCTGCCCAGGCGGGTCTCGAGCATGTATGATTTTTAAAATAAATATAGCAGGGCTCGGCGGTTCAGCCTGTAATCCCAGCGCTTTGGGAGGCTAAAGTGAGTGGACTGCCTGAGGCGGGTTGGAGATCCGCCTGGGCAACTTGGCAAGACCTCATCTCTACAATAAATCAAAAATTAGCTAGGCGTGGTAGTGCGCACCTATAGTTCCAGCTACTTGGAAGGCTGAGGCAGAAGGATCACCAGAGCCCAACAGGTCGAGGCTGC
>NW_007257615.1:591336-593262 GCF_000164805.1 Carlito syrichta | reverse complement strand
CCCAGGTGGGTCTCGAACCCACGGGCTCAGGCAATTCACTCACCTCAGCCTCCCAAGGCACGGGATTACAGGCTGAGCCACTGAGCCCGGCGAAGTGGTCAATTTTTGTCAGCTGCAATGAGGGGCCTAGAAAAATGTCCCATTTCTAAGTGCAGGCAATTCTTTTCCCCAGAAACTCCAGTAGGGAGAGCTTCTCCACGCTCCCCACTGGCCTAGTATAGACACTCCTCAGCACACCGCCCTTGGGAGCTTCCTTCCTATCTTACCAGACTTCTTGTTTTCAAAGGATGACGGAGACTGCCCATGAGACACTCATCAAGCTCCCAAGGTAAAGCAGCAATAGCCAGAAAAGGAAACGTGTCTTCCTTAAGGTTAAAAAAATGCAGGGCTGCACCTCCATCCTCCCCAGCAGAGAAATAGACACACTTGTCCATGGAAACAGACACTGCCAGAACTGGAGGAGGCCCCGCGGACATGCAGGAGCCCGGTGATGACCCCTCGACAGTGGCTTTTTGGATGACTGGCCATTCGCAGGAGAGGACTTCCCATTCTCTCTCTCATTCTCTCTCTCTCTCTCTCTCTCTCTCTCTCATTCTCCCTCTCCTTCTATTCTTTCTTATCCTCTCTCTCATTCTCTCTCCCTCTCTCTCTCTCTCTCATTCTCTTTCTTATGCTCCCTCTCCTCCTTCCCTCGCTCCCCCTCCCTCTCCCTCTCCCATCCCCCTCTTTCTCTTCCTTGGTTTCCTCATCTGTAGAAGAGACATAAAATCATGCACAATGACAGTCATAGGTCCAGTTTCTGCTACACCTAAATGACCATCGGTTCTATCCACAAAGCCAGTCAGAGGGTTTGGGGTTGTTATTGCCTGCCTGGACTCCCTGATCTGGGCATCTTGCAGTTTGTACACAAACACTGACTGAGAATCTCTGCCAGGGATGGGGTTCTGCCCTGAAGTTGGCTCCCTGCGTGCCGAGATGAGTTCTAGGGCGTGGGGTCTGCGACCCGAGAGCTCCCTAAGTCCATGGGCCCGGGAGACCAACGTGACTCATTGTATATGGGATCTCAAGCCAGCATTCACAAAGTTCGGCTTGAGGGTTGGAAAGGTCTGGAAGAGATTCTCATGTGAAGCCTGATTCCAAAGGGTACAAAGTGTTTTCTTTGTCAAGTGACACATGTCAGTGTTGTGAAACCCTGGAAACTGGGAGGGAAAGAGCGGCTTGTGCCAAGTCTCAGGAAGCTGTCCTGCTGCCCAGCCACAGACGTCTCCTGCTTTCTGCTCTGTGCTCCACTGTGTCAAGGAAGCCACCGTCACAGGCTCTACCAGCTGCTGGGAGGGAAACCATCCCCAGACTAGTGGTCACAGCAACTTTATTATTGGCTCATGAGTCTATAAGGCCACAACATTTCATCACTGACTCATGAGTCCATAATCATCTGGGCGGGGCTCAGCAGGGCAGTTCTTCTGCTGGCCTGGCCTGGAGTCACTCACAAGCTGCCATTGTCTGGCGTCTTGACTGGACTGACTCTCACATGATCCAGGGTGACTTTACTCACAGGCATGTCATCTCAGCTGGGATGACTGGAGCCACCAGGGCTGGCTGGGTCCGCTTCTCTCTCTCTCTCCCCCCTCCCCCTCTCTCAGTGATTTTTCTGGCAGTGCAGCCAACCGTCATTACTTGGGATCCCAGGACTCCCAAGAAAACACAAGCAGAAACTGCCAAGCTCTGTTACGGTGTACGTCTAGAACAGCCACAATGTCACTTGTGCTGCTTTCTGTTGGTTGCCACAGATCACAGGTCAACCAGACAGGAGGAGAGGAAAACAGGTTCTGCAGTGTGGTGTGAGGAGCTGCAAAGACTTTCTGGATGTCTTTTTTTTTTGAGTTGGAGTCTCACTCTGTCGCCCAGACTGGAGTGCAGTGGCTG